>NC_141228.1:5000000-5282500 GCF_054856515.1 Filicampus tigris | reverse complement strand
CAAAAGATGGCCACTTTGATAATACAAGTTACATTACTGGTTGTGTTGAGCATTTTTTTGTTCATTTATTTATTTCATTCCTTAACTCATTCAGTACCAACATTTTTCAAACCCTGTGTGAAATGACATATATAAATCATTGGGGTAGAATGAGTTAACCCTTGTATTGTGTTGGGTCCCAGAATTTAGTTGAAAAACGGGTCGATTTCGACCCCAAAACAATACAAGGCTAAAAGAACAGAAAAGGAAGGGGGCAGAAAGAAGTAAAAACAAAACTTATATCTGCCTCTTATCAACACAAAATGAATGGCAGCTCTAGTTAAGGCACACTTACAAACAATTTTACAAAACATAACAAAATTGATTCAGTATCATAATTTCTAATTTGTGTCTAAACTATAATCTATCATTTCTACTGCCAAATAGCAGTATCATTCATATATTTTTTTAGTAATTGCACTTCTACACATTTTTGAAAATACAAATGGACTGAGATGGTTTAATTTTACAGTCAAGATTGCTACACAAACTGACACCTTGGATTGAAATGCATCTTTCCTTTTGTTTTGTTCTATATTCTGGTTTGGGAAAAAAAAAAACAGTTCCCCTTAATTTGTAGGTACGCACTTTCTGTCTTTTTGTAAAATTTGGTGATGAGCTTTACACCTAATTTTAAGGTGGTTATATTGCACCAATTAATTGATTTTGAAAGATTTTAGCTGCATAAATTGTGTTAGTCTGATCCCAGTATCAACTTCTGTTAACGTCATGAACAGCACGTTTCTGTTAAAGAAGGATTGGTTCGGTGCAGGTCTTACAAGCGCCCAGGATACCTTTGATTTAACATGTTCTATGAATTTTCCATGTTAAATGTTCATCAATCATAACACGTAGGAACTTGATTTCCTTAGTTCTTTTGATCTGTCTTCCTTTCACAGTCAATGCTTCATCCATGTTTATATTCCTCCAGCTAAAAACCTTAAATTAGTTTTGCTCATATTTGAAGACAATCTGTTGGCATCGAACCACTTCAGAATTTTCTGAAATTCATTCTTTAGGAAAGGTACTGGTCCCCGGACGGATCCTTGATGTACCCCACAAGTTACATTACAGTATTTGGATTGTTTGTTGTTGATTTCAAGAAACTGCCTTCTGTCTTTTAAATAACGCCTGACCCATTGATGTGCAACATTTACACAGTATTCATATAATTTATGCAATGTTTCATGGTCTAGGTATCAAATGCTTTTTGAAGATCCAGAAAAACACTAATACATGTTCCTTTTCTATGGCCTTTACAATTTCTTCAGTTAATTCCATTATTGTTGTAGTTGTCAAGTGGTTTGAGTGAAATCCACTTAAAATATTTATATTTGTCTATAAAGTTATTTAATCTAATCACATACAGTTTTTATTATAATATTTGTGAAGAGCTGTGGTAGTAGAGATATGGGTCTGTAATTTAAGAAAACATAACTTTTTGGAAGAGTTGAACGACTTTGACTATTTTCATACTTTCTGGGAAAATCCCTGTGATAAATAACAAATTACATTACAATGTGAAATGCTCAATAATCACATCTATTGTATTGTTTGCCATTCATTTTCTTTAGGGGTTGACAAATTGTGTGTATTCATTCATTAATTCATTATGTTATGTATTGTGTTTCAAATATTCTGCTTTTCTGTGTCCTTATTGTGAATCTTAGGTGATCGAGTTTGAACATCCACTTAGGTTGACAAAATATGATTAATTACTCAGTGAAGGGTTAAAATTTAACTAAATGTTTTTTTGGGGTGATTTACTACACAATACATGGAAATGTCTCAAATCGTTTGTCCACAGTGTAGTTCCAGGAACTCCAAAATGGGAAGAATTACAAGGTTACAAAAACAATCTTTTCCTTTAGCACTTAATAGATAGATGACTGTGGCCTGTGTCCACCCTTGGCAACAAGCACAGGTCATAGTTAAGAATGAAAGGGAAATTAGCTCTGACAGAATGACAAGCGTCTCCGCTTATTAGCGTTCACCATAAACTCATCTAATTGCTCAAGGGCTCTGAACCCACAATAAAAACTCATCCGCTGGAGCCAAGAGCAGCGGGAGGCTCCAGCAGACTTCCGGGAAAATTTGAAAGTGTGGAAAAGTCAGACACACACTCAGATGTAAGCAGAATTTAGTACCCTTCTTGTTCTAGCACCTGCTGTGCTTGCTATTAGCTCATACTTTTTCGTGTCTTTAGTTTTCCTCTCAGCAGATGTTTAATTGCTGAAGCCAAAGGAACACTAGTGCATGTGTGTGTGCGTGCGCTCATGAACCCAAGCCATTGTGTCTTTGACATGAGATTTAATGAATTACCGTACACTGCTGGCACTGAAAAAAAACCTACAGCTTCATGTTCACCTGCGACCCGACTTAACTGGAAGCAGTCTTGGCAGGTGATCACAGGTCAGGGGCTGCCGGGTCAGAAGACACACTGATGAACTGGATTCTTGTTGGCCAGTTGATGCTCTTAGCCAGGCATTTCCAAAATCCGGCCCAGGGGCCAAATGTGGCCCGCCGTCAAATTTTATCCGGCCCGCACCCTCTGTCATAGAGTTAATAACGTCTGGCCCGTAGCCCCGTTGACAAGTGTATAAAATACACTCAAAATGCAATTTCGCATTTCCACACAAGAGGACAGCAGCACTCTGTCCAACTACATAACCCTTGTGTGACCCTTTCCAGACAGTTTCTAAAATGGCAACAATGAATGAAAAAGGGAAAGTTGACAGCTAGGGCCGACAATTTAAGGAAACGTGGAAATTTGACTATTTTTCACTGTAATGCGCAACAACTGTATCTGCCTCATTTGCAAGGAGACTGTTACCTATTTCCCTGTTTTTAAATCTAAAAGTTCACTGAAAATGTATTTTCAACAATATGCCATGTTTCAAATTAACCCTGGCCTGTATTGTTGTCTATAATATATACCGTATTTTCCGGACTATAAGACGCTACTTTTTTCCTAGGTTCTGAACCATGCGGCTTATAGTCCGGTGCGGCTATTCTGTGGATTTTTCTTCCACCTGCAGGGGGGCAGTGTAACCGGAATTACAATACAATACAATATATTTGCCATTAACAGGATGTGACTGCAGCTGGATGAGTTTCAAAAGGCGAGGGCGCTATGCACTAGGTTATGAATTACGTGACGAACTAGGCCGTGTATTTGTCGATTCAAAAACATGTTAAAATGCAAAAAATTGGCGGGGCTTTACGAGGATAAATACAATACAAGGATGCTCGGAAAGGGAAGGCAAGGCAAGATGGCAGAGTAAGGAGGAGGCAGGTAGCTGCTTGATCAATTTTATCCAACAGTTTGGCAATAAACATCCAATGTCACAACAGTGTCCAATAAAGTCCAATATTAACGTATCCACTTGCTTAATATCCTGCAGTGGCGGGCCATGAGGCGAAGTGGCATACAGTAGGTGGAAGCGTCTTGCGTATTTAGGTACGTGTGCTGTAGTTATGTGGATGCGAAGGAGAGCTGAGTATAAATGTGTCTGTGTGGTCTCTAAAACAGAGAAAAGGAAACCGGAGTTACAAACTAAACTTAAGATGTTAATGCGCTCATCCTATTCACAAAACAGATACATTAAACAGGTGAAACAAGACAAAATGACACACGCTAGGATTACATAGCACCAGCTAATGCTAACCGTTGTGCACATTCGTCAGTAGCAGGAGGACTTCAACTCCGCCAATAAAGGACAATATGTTCTGAAAGGCGATGCTACTCACCTCTTATGGACGCATACTTGGAAGAGGCACAGATACAACTTGTAAAAGTAAACAAACCTGACGAGTCGTAAACTTCAATCGGAATTCATGCTCCAACGGCATATTAACTGGCTCCTCGAACTGGCCGCTCTCGCTCTCTCACTCTCTCTCTCGACCGAAAGTTACAGAGGACCCAAAACTAGCTGCCCGAACATCGCCTGCTCAAAACAGAAAATACATGAGTCTTTTGTACGGATTGATTGCATTAAGGATAGCTTGTATTTTTATAATAGTTCTTCATGATGCTCAGTAGCAAAGGACTAGGCTATATCCGTGAAAGGTTCACTTGATTCTAGGGCTGTTCGATTTTGCCTAACAAGAAAATCCCAAATATTTTCTCTCAACCCAGATTTTACGATTACAATTTCTTTGTAAAATAAAAAACTAATGAAAAATGAAGTATTTCGAATGTCTTATTTAAACTTATTTTTTCTTTCTTTGAACTCAAAATGCCAGTTAATTTAACTTAATACACACAGAGCAATTCATTGGGATTAACAGCATTTTACTTACACAATACATTTCAGATCTGTTCTTAATTAAACCAATACTGAAAGAAGAAAGTGCATATACCATCTGAAACGAAATCATCAACACGAGAGAAGGTAGACAGTCAAGTCTGTAAACCAAACAATCTGTCAGCAAGTCATTTTGCCAACCAGCTAGTGACTAGCCTTTCACATTTCTCCCTCGTCTTACTTAAACATAAATCAATGATTAGTGCAAAACTGTCACTCAATAATACAATGCACTGTCAAGCTTAAAAGTACCCATGCACCATCTGGCCAGAGGTCCGTTGTAGAGGAGAAAAAAAGGGACGCCTTTCAGACGTTGAGTTACTTGCTCGCGGGTTGTATTGTACATGTGGGGCACACACTACACTAGAGATCTATATTTGCCCGTTTTATTAAGTAAACGCTCACTTGCCTGAGCAAATAGCAGAATTGCCGGTAGCCATGGATGGTGTTGTAGTTTTTCCGGTATGCGCGCTCGTGGGAGGAAGCGGAAATGCAGAGGAAACTACGGTGGCCTAGATGCACCAAAAATAAAAAAAATCGAACGTGCCGATTTGAACGTTTTCAACATCGATTGATCCAGAAAAATTTGGTTTCGGTTCAAAATCACTTAATCAAACAGCCCTACTTGATTCATTACATATGATTTCAACACGATTTATGTATTCTGGTTTCCAGCTCTCCACAACCCTGAACACGATAGAGGGATGGAATTCTCGCAAATCGTCGTCAAAGCTATGTCATCATTTAGGGGGACTGCACCCCAGTCTATGGTTTAAATTTTCAATGTATGTAAAGTCTAAAATCTGTGCAGCCCCCAAAGCAGGGACACGGAGAGGAAGCAACATGGAAGTTACATTTTTTTTTTTATTTTTATTTTTTTAAACCAACTCTGTACTTATTGGTTTGTGTGAGTAGCATGCAGCTTCTAATTGATGAGTTTGGGAGCAGGTAAGAGTGCTGAAAAACGTGATCATGCCTGAAATCATTAAAGTGAATCAAGATTTATTGGATATGTATTCATATTTTAATATTTAATATATATATTGTGTATTAAAAGCGGCGGCACGGTGGTCGACTGGTTAGCACGTCCGCCTCACAGTTCAGAGGTCGTGGGTTCGATCCCGGCTCCGGCCTCCCTGTGTGGAGTTTGCATGTTCTCCCCGTGCCTGCGTGGGTTTTCTCCGGGTACTCCGGTTTCCTCCCACATTCCAAAAACATGCATGGTAAATTGATTGGACTCTCTAAAATTGCCCCTAGGTGTGATTGTGAGTGCGGATGTTTGTCTCTGTGTGCCCTGCGATTGGCTGGCAACCAGTTCAGGGTGTCCCCCGCCTACTGCCCAAAGACAGCTGGGATAGGCTCCAGCACGCCCCGCGACCCTTGTGAGGATAAGCGGTATAGATAATGGATGGATGGATGTATTAAAAGCCCTACGATTGGCTGAAGACCAGTTCAGGGCAAATCACACCTCTCGCCAAATGACAGCTGGGATAGGCTCCAGAATGCCAGCAACCCTAGTGAGGATAAGTGGTTCAGAAAATGGATGGACGGATGGATATTAAAGTTGTTGTTTTTACCCAATTCATTGCAAACTTTCAATGTCTTTGTGAGGACCGCTTACTTGACAGTATTTGCTACTTACATCTGTTCAAGATTGACCAAGCTACTGTTGTTGTTTGTGCCTTTACCCATAGCCAAAGGCAAAAAGCTCAGTGTGACTCACAGGGATTCATTTATTACTGTACTTAAAAGGTAGTGATGACTCAAATAGCCTTAAGCTGCAAACGTTCAGAGAGGAGTAAATTTGGTTGTGATAATGCATGTCTGGGGTTCGGCTTTACAATTCATCATGCAAAGTCTGAATGATGACAAGCAGGGTTCTAAATGAACACTCGCCAACCTGCCAGATGTGGGTTACAATTCATTTTGGCCGGCGTTGATAAAAACCTACCAGCCAATTTGGCTGGTCATACATGAGTATTGTTGTTTTTTTGATGGCCTGTTTTAGTTTTAATGTAGTTTTGTGTCAAGCTGTCATTTCAGTTTTAGTCATGTTCAAACTCTTTTTTTAAACTTTCAAACTCTTATTTTGGTCAGATTTGTCCATGACTATTTTAGTCTAGTTTTGGTTGACAAAAACTGATGACATTTTAGTCTAGTTTTAGTCAAAGATAACTAATGGAAAAACAAGCTCATTCACCTGCCGGTTGAGTAGAAACACCTGTGGCGAAAACCAAACAGTGGCAAGGTTTTTACCTGGACCTGGATTTGCCACTACTGCATGTGTGTGTGTATATATGTATATGTGTGTATATATGTATATGTGTGTATATATGTATATGTATTTGTATGTATGTGTACATACGTGTATGTATGTGTACATACGTGTATGTATGTGTACATACGTGTATGTATGTGTACATACGTGTATATATATATGTGTGTGTATATATGTGTGTGTGTGTGTATATATGTGTATATATATGTACATACGTGTATATATATGTATATATGTGTGTATGTGTATATGTATGTATATATATGTGTGTGTGTGTGTGTGTGTATATTTCCACTTGTATTGCTTGTGCTAGTGTATTGCTTATGAAATCGATGCGGTCCATCCATGTTTCAGAAAATTAAATTGTATTTATTAAATGAACACATTTTGAACGCTTACCAAAAAATGGAAATAAATATTTGCAAAATAACTTTCTGAATACTTATTTTACCTGGTTAATGGGACTTCTGTTCCTGAACCTTTGCCCACATTTAGTGTCTACAAGTCAGGGCTTTACGCAGGACTGTAAGTTGCCATCTTTTTTTAAAAAGACGTACATACAAATCAATTTACATAAAACAGCACCACAATGCCAAAAAGAAATACCCTCTCTCGCTCTCTCTCTCTCACACACACACACCCACACACCCCCACGCACACACACACACACACACACACGGTCCCTTTCTCTCTGTTAAATTGCACTAACCAAGTTCCACCCCACCGCATTCTTATTCTTCTGATCCAAATACTACCGCTAGTGGAGATTGAGGAAAAGACATTGGAATGCACGAAAAAGAAATAACATGTGATATTTCATAACATTTGTGACATTTTGTCGTGTCTCGTTTTGGTCATTGAAAATGAAGAGACCTCTTATCATAGTTTTTAATTTGTAAAGCACTTTGAGTCTCATTTTTATTCATCAGCAATATGGCATTTAGGGTTGGGCAATATATATCGTCATCAATATTATCATCAATGTTGTTTTCAAAATGTGCAATTGTACATTATAGAGTATTTGTACTGTCTCGAAAAGGAAAGATGAACGAGTCCACAAAGTAAAAGGAAGCGATGAAATCTTCAATTAGTGTGCATAGACAGAAAAGGAGGATGAGTTGGGGTCCACTTTATTGTGCGTTTTTCCACATAAACGCCGGCCCATTTACAGTTTTACGTTTTAATGGCGTTGTTTGAAGGGCAAAATACACAAATTATGTCACAAATAGGCAATGCGGGACTGCTTATTTCCAGCCTTGTTACAGTAAACACAACCACAGCCACTAGTGCGTTGCTCTATGCCGCCATACTGTACATGTAAGCCCAAAGATAGCTTTACGTGTCAAGTCAAATTTATTTATATAGCCCTTAATCACAGGAAAGTCTCAAAGGGCTTCACATATGCACCAGATCATATACACGACATCCCCTGATGTTAACCCCCAGGAGGGCAAGGAAAAACTAAAAAAAAAACCCATCTGGGGAAAAGTGAGAAACCTTGAGAAGGGACCACAGCTGGGGGAGACCACAGATGGGGAAACCCTTTGCGGATGTTCCGCCTACTTTTATGCGACCATCCAATCACAAAGTAATAGCGTCTCTGTATTTTTTTTTGTTACTTGCAAAAAGTCTGAAAACAGTTTAATTGAATTGTCATACCGAACGTGAACTATTCTCATGATGCGATGACAATACAGTGTGCGTTTAGGGCCAAATCTGTACAGTTACACAGGAGCCAAACAGCTTCAAGAATGTGCTTACTACGGCACATGCACGCCAGGTAAAACGTGCACAAACAACATGGGACAAAATAATCATTGTGGTCTGTGGGTACCGGGACTTGTACAACACAGCTATCTTCCACTACGAACCAAAAAAGAGCAGGAGTAGGCTTGACGTAGCTGCTTAGTACTGTAAGTGTATGGACGTGTTTACAGCTGTTGAAACAAGAGCGCAATAGTTTTTGCAAAGTCCCCGGCCACCTGAATGTCTGGCAGTTTTCATACATTTTTTTTGCTTAATGTCAGAGAAGGAGATGTTGTAAACATGTAAACATCCATCTGTCCATCCATTATCTATACCGCTTATCCTCACAAGGGTCGCGGGGAGTGCTGGAGCCTATCCCAGCTGTCTTCGGGCAGTAGGCGGGGTACACCCCGAATTGGTTGCCAGCCAATCGCACGGCACACAGAGGCAAACAAACATCCGCACTCACAATCACACCTAGGGGCAATTTAGAGTGTCCAATCAACTTACCATGCATGTTTTTGGAATGTGGGAGGAAACCGGAGTACCCGGAGAAAACCCACGCAGGCACGGGGAAAACATGCAAACTCCACACAGGAAGGCCGGAGGCGGGATTGAACCCACAATATTTTATCTATGGCGGGGGTCGACTGGAGCGTTAATATACAAGTTGTTTAAGTAGATGTATTGCTCCATCTTCTGATCAAATCGGTGATTGAGTATCATTTTTTCACACCTTCTGATTGCTGATCAACCCCAAAAACCCTGATTACATATAGCCAAATCAAAATATGATTTACATGTTAAGATGATATGAAGGGGGTGCTTTTTCAAGCATAATGCAGGCCTCTAATACATTAACTGCCTTTCTCTGAATCACATACACACACACAAACATGAACTATCTGGTATTTTTGAGGTCAAACTTGGCATGCTT
This sequence comes from Filicampus tigris, assembly GCF_054856515.1. NCBI lineage: Eukaryota > Metazoa > Chordata > Actinopteri > Syngnathiformes > Syngnathidae > Filicampus > Filicampus tigris. The sequence continues at coordinate 5,273,193 of NC_141228.1, read as the reverse complement.
TTGTCGGAGATGTCATGCAATCCTCACATATCAAATCATCACATCAGTATTTCCAGTATTTCTCCTCTGACCTCTGCATTGGCCCTCATTGCTCACATGCTTACTCACGCTCTCCCTTTCTCTGGTTACCATCCGTCACCTTTATCCAATTGTTTCTCCAGTCTACTACCGTCTACCATGAATATGACATCATAGTGAGCTGATGCCATACCCAATGGCTTAAGTCGAGAAGCGTGGTACACCTCACATTTGTGGACAACTAGTTGCAAGGTATGTAATGAAGATACTGTAATGACATTTTGGCAATCGTATAAGCTGTAGGTCCAAGGTCACCATGCCCTAGGCCCTGTTCTAAAAACAGCTTACCAAGGATGGTACATTGTGATTTCCTAGTTTGGGTGTGACCATTTGAAAATGTCTTATGGAAATCTTAATATTTACCTGTCCTTGCAAAGTTATCCAAAAGTATTATAATTCAAAGCGTCATTATGGACATTGTAATGTAATTACTGCGTACTTTTCTTTTAGGCATATTGTTCTTTGTAATTGTGTGACAATTACGACTGTTCAGATGATATTTTGCACTGGTGGGCTATCCATCCATCCATTTAACAATGCCATTTTCAGACCAAGTCCATGCTGTCTGAACAAGATCCCTGAAGTCAGTCGGATTGTTCTGCCAGGTTTGGAGGCATGCATGCTCTCTGTAAGAAAGCAGTTACACACACCCACTTTTGTCCGTTCTTGTCTAGACTAGACATAAACATCCCTACAGATGGATGAACTGACCGATCAGACAACGAGAGGAAGTGGACATGGAAACTAATCAAAGAGAGTGGGGGTCTAGTCAGGGAACTAAGCTTTGAAAAATCATCCTTTTTTTGTTCGCCCCCCCCCCCCAACTCGTCACGCTTGTGGTCGTCTATGTCGTTTCAGTCATAGCACCTGCTTTCCCCATCATCTTTTCATAGCCATCACACTTATGCGCAGAGTGTGCAATGTGCTGTTGTATGGCCCTCTGACTTCAAACATGAGCCACTCCAGGAATGATAATGACAGAAACATGCTTGGAAAAATAAGATTGCCCTCCAGAAATACACACCGTTGCTGATGTGTGTGTTGGTTCTCAGGGCACGCAATGATTGATGGTTGTTCACTGCTACCTGTTTGCCAGCGTTTGGTTGTCTTTGGCTGAGAATGAAGCAGTAAGAATAGGTTGGCAGCACATTAACAGGGATTCTTCCATCCCTTGAAGCACACCTGCCTGTGTCTAAGCTAAGACACACATGCACACATGAGAGCCTGTGAGACATTCTCAGTGTGCTCCATTTCACATTCCGATCCTCTGACCACATGTCTGCTTTTATATGATCATATTTAAGGTTTATATATAAAAAAAAAAAATGTCCCCTTCAGTTTGTTTTGTTTGACACCATTTGGAAAACTACTTACTATGCACATTGTCAGTCCTATTGGTAGATCAATCTTTCGCTCGGTCCCTGCATCTCTTTTGATGTGTTCATTATTGGTTTTTGTTTAATGACCATATTTGATGTCATTCTTAAAACGGAAGTCAACCCAAACATGTTATTTTTTTTTAGAATATGTTCTGTGCAGGCCCACTAATTGAAACACGGCATTCTGATTAATATTGTGTTTGTGGAATGAGAGTTAAGCAACAAAATCCACCCATTTTTAGCCATCTCTGGGGGCAGCCATTTTGTCACTTCTGTCGACTGAAAATGATATCACACACCCTCAGGGCTCAGATAATGACCATTCATAGCTCAGCTTCAGAAAAGAGGTGAGCCGTGATTGGTCGTTATCTGAGCCCTGAGCAGTTGTGATGTCATTTTCAGTCGGCAGAAGTGACAAAATGGCCGCCCCTGAGATGGCTAAAAACGGGTGGGTTTTGCTGCTTAACTCATATTTCACATTAATCATGTTGTCTTGTTTCAACTAGTGGGCCTGCATAGAACATATTCTTGAAAAAATATGTTTGGGTTGACTTCTGCTTTAATCAGTGAGTAAAAGTGGTGACAATCGTTGCAATTCTTATACCAGGAATCCACACCCAATTTCACAATTTAAGTTAAGTTTAATGATTGTTGGCTGCTCATTTAGTGAAACACACATGTCAAATTCATTTGTTTGACTTGTTTTTTTTTTTTTTCTTAAAAATTGCATAACGACAGCAGAACTTCCTCAGTCATGTCATGCTTGTCAACATTTCAACAAATTGGCCCACCCAGCAGATGAAAGACGAAGTCACAAATGTGGGCACTGGAATGTTATCGTCACGGCCGCATGGTGTCAAGGTCTCTTCAGAAATACCATACTCTCTGATGTAGATTACCATGTCATGCCTCGGTGCCAATATGGATTATGACTCATTGTGATCTCGGACCTCTTTGTTTGCACTCTTAGATCAAGAATGCCAAGGACACCTGTTGTTGTGAGTAATGAACATTCCAGTTCTTGCTTTCCTTCCTTTTTTGGCTTGCGACCCTTCAAAACAAAGCCATTACTGCTTTTACGAGATGTTGAAAATGCTACTCAATCATTCACAGTGCGAAGATGTATGAAGGCCTATTTTAAAGACTGTTCGTAATACAGAATTGGGGACAAGCTAGTTGATTTATCGACTTTATAACTCCACAATGACGTTTGAAGTTTGATGTTAATTACACGCTAGCATGTGTTTTAGGATTGAGGAGGAGACCACACCGCTTGCAGCAACAGATGAATGCCCTGAGTGAAATTAGTCAGTCACCAAAAAATGAATTAAATTGTCTTCTGTTTCTGTTTCTGTGCTTTGGTTAATGAGGTAGGACCAGGGAAGGGGGAAGAAAAGTCAGACACAAGCAGGATTTTGAAAAAAAAATTCAGCCCACGCATGCTATCAAAGTGGTAGGAGAGCATGGAATTTTTCCACCACACACAAAGATTTGGAAAGATTGCAAATTCCCACAAATGCAGAAACTGCTGCTGTGATGGGCCCAGAACAAGGACAGGTTTACCTCTTTGGCCAAGTTGTGAAAGTGTTACCTGAGTGTTCCAGAAGCAAGAGAACTTTTTACTCTGGCTGGGAATATTATCACAACAGCACACATTGTGTGAATGTGTATGAGCTGTCCATTTTCTGAGAATATAGATTTGGAAAGCATTCCCTTCTTCTGTGATTTTAAAAAGAAAAAATGTATCACTGTACTGAAAATATCAATGATGTTGTCAGTGACTTCTTGTCTCAACTTTCATGACTGTGTCGACTTAAAAAATCGGAGGTATTGCTGAACGACAATGGCAAATAATTGGCAGCATTTATTCTTTCTTTTTAAGCAAGCTATGTTAGTAATAGACAAAGCCAGATCACTGACAGACACAGGTTGTTCACATACCGTATCTTGCTTGGCAACAAGCAGAATTCACCTGACATTCCTCTCAAAAAAGCTTACATTCTTCACTTGGCAGCATCTGTTGTTATGCAACTTTACATGACCTGAGCCACCCCAGATAAAGCTTTACTCTTGGATTATTTCAGTGGTTTTATCGGCTAAACCTCACTCTTCAACTGTACGCCACAAGCCACAGTCAGTAGTTGAAAGGGAAAATTAAAAAAACAAAAATTGAGAGTGCACAGCTCTGCCAATGCCAAACAGTATAAATGTGGATCAGTACACATACAGTGCTGTGAAAAAGTATTCATCTTCCCCTAAAATTCTCAAGTAGATGCCCTCATTACTCAATTAGCTAAGTGGGGTCAAAATATTAGGTGCAACTTTCAGTATTTTGTAGTGCAGTTGATACCCTTTCTACAACCACAAATAGCATAGAGTTTTTTTTAAGTCATGCCACGGCATTTTAATTGGTTTTAAAGTCTCGACTTTGACTATAGGCCACTCCAAATCCTTATTTTACATTTTTTTTTTTTTTTAAAGCTGTTGAGAAATGGATTTGCTGGCATTAATTGGATCATTGTCCTGCTGCAGAACCCAGATGTGCTTCAGCTTGAGGTCACAATCTAATGTTTTGAACATTCCTCCACAGGATTTTCTGGGAAAGAACAGAATTGATGGGCATTTAACGTTTACGCCCCACCACCATCACATTGATTAGAACCTACTGTCTCTAGCAGGATTGTATTTATTTATTTATTTATGTCACAGTTTGTGCAAACACATGGTTGAGCATTGACAATGAAACAGCTGGATGTTGATCCAAACTATTTTGGTAAGAATAAAGAGATTAACGTTAAGACAAATGTCTTGTCATCCTTGCCACAGTTTGTCAATGTACATTTTCCTTTGGCCAGCTCCTAGGGCACAGGTGTCAAACTCCCGTACTCGAGGGCCGCTATCCTGCATGTTTTAGATGTTTCCCTCCACCAACACACCTGATTCAAATGATTGCCTCATCAGCAAGCTCTGCAGGAGCCTCGAGTACTGGAGTTTGACACCTGTGCCCTAGGGAATCTCTCCTACCATCTGTGTAATCCTCTCAGATTGGGTCCATGACATCAGAGGGTGTTAACAAAGGAGCCCCCGACAGACATCTTTGGGAAAACTCCTGAATACATTGGGCCAGAAATCATAACAAATTGTTAGGGATTTGGAAAGCTTTTGCAATGATCTCTGAAGTCAGATCTTTTTCCTCTGGGCTGACTTTGTGCAAGACAACATTTGGTCTTGATTTCCACTGCTTATAGCAAAAAGATGGCGCTGGCAATGCTCCATCCATTGTTGGAGCAAAAGTTCATCTTTCTTTATGACTCTGATTATTTCTTGGTCATCTTCAAAACTTTCCCAAGTAATGCATCTCCTTTTACCAATCAGTATTTTTGATGCATTTTTTTTCTTTTTCTTCTTCCTATTATTAGTATTTATTAGTAGTATTTTACTTATTATTCCTTCCCTCACAACGTGTCAATCTATTCCCCTTTTTTTTTATTTTTTTTTCAAATTTAACTGCATTATGCAACTGTCCAGCAGCTTCCTCGATTAATCTAGAGGGAGTTGTCCTGACAGTGGTACAGTGGTGACACGAATGGAATAAATGCAATCGAACCAACCGGATCAGGATTAGTCACAGGGCTCCTGCTCTGAACCCGTCCGACAGAGTGCTTTTAATTGCAGTTTCATCCAGAGACAGAATGCACAAGAAGAATTAATGACAAATGAGAGGCGGTGCAAATATAATTATTTCATTTTCTCGCTGTCCATAGAGGTTTCGCTTTTTTTTTTCAGAATCCTCCCTTTGCATTATCCATGTTTTTTTTTATAATTCTGTATTGCAACTGTCTAAACCTGCTCTTTAATTGGTGGATGTATTTCGGTGTTTAATGTATCTCACTGATGAGTTATAGCAAGCCATAGCAATATGAGCGACATAGTTTGGTCGAGTCAACCTGTCAATTATTGTTCTTACATTCTTTTGTAGCGTAAGCATCGGAACATCATATCTAATGATTTCAATATAAGCTTATATCAGTTTCGTTTAGCAGCAGCTCCGCGAGGACTTACTGCACCTTCGTCGTATTCAGAAAGAACAAGGGAAAAAGAAAATATAAAGTGCGCATTTCTGGTCACATGCGTCACGACGTTACGTCGCTACGTGTCCTTCAAAATAAAAGTTTTGATAAATAGTTATAATCATTTTATACAAATACAAAAACATTAATAAATTAATGAATTTGCATGGTTTTCAACCTTGTAACATACTTTTAAGATATGTTTTTCTCTTTGGTATTTACAATGCATGTATATCCTTAACGACTGTTTTTATTAACAGGCTCTTATTTTATGACACTATGTTAACCTGGGTTATATGAGTACAGTTGAAACACTGTGGGCTTCTTTGTTCTTTCGTGGCTGAAGACCATTTGATGACAAGTGTTGAACAAAATATACTAGCTAACCCTAACCCTTGATTTATTTTATTTATATGGATATGCCTTATATTAGGGGTGCTCAATCCTGGTCCTCAAGAGCCCCTTATCCAGCCTGTTTTCCATCTCTCCTTGCCTGCAACACAGCTAATTTAAATGAGATGCTCATCATCAAGCTTTGCAAAAGCCTGATAACGATTGTCCATCCATCCATTATCTGTACCGCTTATCCTCACAAGGGTCGCGGGGCGTGCTGGAGCCTATCCCAGCTGTCTTTGGGCAGTAGGCGGGGGACACCCTGAATTGGTTGCCAGCCAATCGCAGGGCACACAGAGACAAACATCCGCACTCACAATCACACCTAGGGGCAATTACCATGCATGTTTTTGGAATGTGGGAGGAAACCGGAGTACCCAGAGAAAACCCAGGGCCGGGATCAAACCCACGACCTCTGAACTGTGAGGCGGACGTGCTAACCAGTCAACCACCGTGCCGCTGATAACGATTGTGATCATTTGTATCAAGTGTGTTCAGGCAGGGAGAGAAACAGGCTGGATAGGGGCTCTTGAGGACTGGGATTGAGCACCCCTGCCTTATTTTATCCAACATTTTAAGTGAGTGACTAACTGTGGCGACCCCTGATGGTACAAACCGAAAATCACAACAACTCATAAATTGCAGATTTTTCAAAAAACAGTGAATTGTTCTATACGATTGATTTTCCAATCATACTATAGTATTAGTGGACTTCGACTGAATAATACTGGAGTACGGTACATCAATCTGAAAGAAATGAGAAATATAAACAATGGTGAATACTATTGGAGTCAATACTTGTTTTTGCCAGTGGAAATGTGTCAATTGAAAGTAGTGCAGTGACTGAGAATGTGCCAAGCAGGGGAAATGAAATATATCATGGGCTGGGTGATAAATCAGTATTTATCACGATAGACATGGCGATCAATATCAATTGAAAATACGTTAGATAAAATGATTGCTAGAAAAAAATCTAAAAAAAAACAAAACACGCCACAAAGTTTTCAAGGCTACGGAGGCGCATCTCATTTCTCTTTCTGCTACGTGGCTGTCAATGTTTCTAAAGGAGGCAGAAGCTGGGAAGAGAATTGCGGTCACCCTCAATCTCTCGACACACAGCCTAGTTTAGTTGCTTCCGTCATCAAACCATCTCACCATTTTTCATGAGTGGCCAAGCTTTGACCACTGGTTTTGCAGCAATTCAAACTTTGGATGCCATTTGCACAATGTGGTGATGTCACAAATTACAGACAATCAAATGTATGATTCAACCCATTAAAGCCTGAAGCCCCTCGTGAGACATCTCTCTAAAACTTATGGTCATCTTTGGAGTCACCTTGAAAACCTGACATTTTTTCCACAAAATAATTATCTCAGTCCCTGTAGCAGATAGAAACATAATTCCCCCCAAAATTGAGAGCTTAGACGTGGCTTTCACACAGGCCCGAGTTTATTAATCTTTACTTTTTCAATCGAAGATGCAAGTGAAGCACTATTTTTAATTAAAACAAATCGAGTGGTAATTACCATGCTGTGTTCTCTTACAAAGACGTTGAAATCGTTTTTGTCTATGAACATATATCTTAACCACACATCACATTTGGATGGTTTCACGGTTTTAAGTCCGCAAGCGTGTCGTCTATATCACTGCCGTGACTTATATCAGAGCTCCCGCGATTCACTGTGTATATTCTGATGCATTTCATTGGCTAAGAGACCGAGAATTGGATTAAAAAAAGAAAATGGCGTATACGCTCTCCTAGCTTTAAAGGGAAAATCAACCCAAACACATTTTTTTCTAGAATATGTCCCCAGCGAGCCCACTAGTTGAAACACATTCTGATTAATATTACGTTTGTGGAATATGAGTTCAGCAGCAAAATCCACCACAAAGCCATCTCTAGAGGCGGCCATTTTGTCACTTCTGGCGACTGAGAATGACATCACAACTACTCAGGGCTCAGGTAACGACCATTCACGGCTCAGTCCCGCCAAGTCGTAGAAATACAGTAAATGGTCGCTGTCCTGTGAAAAACACATAGGCCTATGTCCACTTTTGGATTAAAAAAAAAAAAAGTCACTTTGATGCGATGTCTGTAAGGCGGCAACACCATTGACGTAAAAATAAGAAAAATGGACAAAAGTTTTACAGCAACATATTTATATTTTCACATGTACCTGTAGATGAAATAGCGAAGCTTGTGGTAAAACTATGAGAGCATTGTCTAACCTGCACAGTAGCAATTAAATTTTTTGCCCATCGTGTCTCAAAACTTCTTTAATAATAAAAGAACGCTTTGCACTGAAACGAAATAAATAAATGAAAACAGGTTTGTTTCATGTCTCCGATGTTCTGACCACCTCAAGTTTATTCTGATTTCAAAATACTTTGCACTATGCACATATTTTGAAATAATTTGTTAGACATGTTTCTATATTGATTTTCATGCTCACAAGATGTTCAGCGCAGTTGTTGAGGAAATATGTTGCATATTTTGTTTAAAAATTGATTCTTGTAATCTCCGTATTGACCCGTTTGTTTATTTGACTTTTTCATAGCAGTGTTGACTTCTTATTAAAGGTTAAATATTACATTTTAAAACAAAATGACCTACATGCAGCCTTTTTTCTTCAGGTCCTTCTTTTGAATAGTTAACAAAAAAAAATAGTAATTATCAGTATCGACTGATATGAAGTACTTATATCATGATAGATTTTTCAGCAATATCGCCCGACCCTAATATGTGATGTAAATTCCAATGTTCTTTCCTGTTCTCTTATGTATCACAGTAATCCTTTGTTTAAATATGACTTGCTTTATGTTCATCAATTTGTTTCCATTCGTGTAGTTTTTAACTGCTCTGGGTGAGAAGCTTCTAACATTCTCCTTCTCCTCTCTTTTAGTCATTTGTCATAAATGACTAGAGGTCATTTTGTTTTCTTTCTGTAAGGGAGTGCAAAGAAAGTGCATCAAGAGTTTCACACCATGCATGGAACTGCTGTTAAGACCAGTGACAACATGCCCTCAGCAGGGAGCCAAACATAGCTGATACTCTTAATCTTTTGTTTAGCTCTCATGGCCATCGTGCATGACCCTGACCTGTGACTAAATGAGTCATTACTCTTATCAGTGCATGCACAAAGTCGGCATACTTATTTGTGTGCCCACAACAGTTGCTGATTAGGTACTTCGGGCCTGGCTGAGTAAATGCACGTGGATGCATGTCTGGCTATTTGGATGGCTGTTTCGAGTGCGTATTGTCATGCTGCAGATGTCCTCCTGACTATATGAATGCATTCTGTGGCCTTGTGCCAGTGCATGTCATGTTTTATTCCAGGGCGTGAGCTTCAATCAGCAATCCATTTCCAACAGTATTATGCAAGCTGCCATAAGTGGATCTAAAAGTCAGTAGGTTTACTTGAAGTGATTTTCTCGACAACACACATTAGGTTTTAGCTGTCTGTTAAGTTATGTACTGTATTGCTATTTATTATGTTAGAATTCCTCTACTGTATGAATTTTAGTTACCCGCATTACACTATATAAGCAATATCCACCCGTGCTGGCAAGGGAGAACTGTCAGGGTGATTTGGCTGTTCAAAGGTGTTGCGCCGTTCAACAGTTTGGTGGTATGGTCGGTGCCTTGTCCGATGCATCAAGTCCCAGTTTCCATTTTCAACTACTGTCGTATCATGTACCTTTGACCCTCCAGCCCCAAGGACATGTTAAGTGTGTCCATTGAAAAAAGTATTACTAGTAACTTTAATTTGGTGTTTAGCTAACGTTGTTCACATCTCTCTTTTTATGTTTCTGGGTGTCACTACATTTTCTGTAGCTTATTTTCTCCGTTGACCCACAGATGTGAGGATTTGCCAACTAACAGAGTTTCTAGCTCAGGGGCGCTCTTTGCGCCGATCGTGATGAGTTGCTTGCCAAGGGAGCGAGAGTCGATCTCATGGCATTAACTTACTAACGGCCTGCTCTCCCCGTTTTATACTGTTGGTATACTTTATACAATAGCTGCCTGTCAACAGCAGCAAATTACTTTCAAAACAAAAAAAAAAACAATCCAAGTAGATGTTAGCCTATCATCATCATCATAATGAACTTGAATGACATACAGGGCAGCCAGTCATACACCTCTCGCATGCACAAACAACGGCGCTATCTGCAGCAAAACTCTATCAAACTAGCAACCACCGGTCCGTGGCCTGGTACCGGTTTGATGACCACTCTGCACTGGGCCGCAGCGATATATTAAAAAAAAAAAAAAAAAGTTATGTAGCGGCGCATATGTGGCCCAACTATGAACACTTTGAAAACTACAACAAAAGCATAGAAAAGCTGTTTTTGTGTCACATTACAGACGTCAAACTGTATTGTGCACACGGCAGGGAAAGCTGTGTGTGTGGGTGCAGTGGTGGCTCTAGCTTGGATGGTGCCATGTATGAGTATCAACTTAATTAAGTCCTATTTTGATTTGAAGAGAGTTGCTGTTGTTGTTGTCCAAAAAACATTACAGCACCTTGAAGGAAAGAGCATGCTATATTTGGTCAGCTTGCTTTTAAAGCAGCTCTGTCCTGGGCTGCTCCCTGGACTCTGTGGACTCGGTGGGGGACAGGAGGATGTTGGCCAAGCTGTCATCAATGCTGGGCAACCCGGACCACCCCCTCCAGGGCACCCTAACAGCACTCCACAGCACCTTCAGTGACAGACTGTTACACCCTCGCTGTGCAAAGGAGAGATTCCGCCGTTCCTTCTTGCCTGCTGCTGTCAGACTCTTTAACAAGAACATTGTGTAGTCTCTACAAACTGGCGGTCATTAGTGCAATTGTGCAGTCCTGCACCTGAGCTCGTATCGTGCAATACCCAATATTCCCCACTACTGTAATACCGTGCAACACTCAACATTCCCCACTACTGTTAGTCTAGTTTTATTTTTATCCAATGCTGTTCCTTACATTTCACTACAGCACTGCAGCACTGTCACTTAGAGTATTTTTTCCTCTGTACTATGTACAGGCCGAAATGAGTGTTCCTCATATTTTTTATGTAGATGTAGGTTGGTGTGTATACACATGTGTATATACACATGTTACTGCGTATATCTACATAGGTTTGATTCTAAATGTTTGCCGTCAATGTTATACATTAATGGCCACATTATGCCGCCGCCCCTGTGTGACCTATATCTTTGCTACTGTAACAATGAAAATTTCCCCACTGTGGGATCAATAAAGGCATTCTTATTCTTATTTATTCTTATTATTACGATGTTCATGGAAGTGAACGACTGCATTTGCATCTTCATTTTTGTGTTGGGGTACAATTCACAAGTTTTGACAGTTGAAAGAAAAAAAGTTCAAAGTAAATGTTCCTGCTGTATTGATGTAATCAGTGCAGACTTTTCAGACCCTTCGGGAGAACAGCACTCTTGGAGCGGAGGCAACAAGAATGACAAAAATGTTCCAGATCAGACCTACCACCAGGAAGTTCACTGTGTTTGTGTGTGCTTCTGGCATGGACCAGTGGAATGGAATGATGTTAGCTCAAGTGGTAACCCAGGAGCTTTCTTTTAATATGACTTGAGCTTTCCCGATCCACCTCTGATGTTGCCATTGCAGCATGATCACAAAATCTCACCGGCTAACTGTGCAGAACATCCAACCTTGCTCCTTCAGAATACCTACACACTCAAATGCACAAACCTGGAGGCCAAAGTAGTTAAACCCTTATAAGGTACAATGGCAGGTCAGTTTGATTGGCTCTCCTTTGCAGTCTTTCATCCAAACGTTTGGTATTTACGGCTAAGGAAAGCATCACATATGCATCCTCCAGTTTGTTTTCATAAATTCCATACAAGCATCCTGTGGTCCTGACCGAATGGGTGCTTGCATTATGTAAAAAGGCGGCCATCTGTGCTTATGTTTTTCCACCTTGGTTTGGGGAAATAGTTCAGCACTTTGAATGTTTTCAATGTCTGGTTATTCGTGTAACATTTTTCCCTATCACACATGATGACTCGGAGTATGTGCTTTACTTCTCTGTGGATACGCTGAAATATATATACATATCTAAGAATTTGCACATTGTTCACTCTAAAAACAATTTGGTTAAAAATAACACAATTTTGGGTCAAAAATGGACCGATCCACAACTTGGGTCAATTTGACCCAACTTCCCAAAATGGGTAGTTTTGTGAAAAACAACCCCAAAAAATGGACTGTTTTGTACAATACAATGCAAGAAAGTGGGTCAAATTGACCCAATTTGTGTATCAGTCCATTTTTGACCCAAAATTGTGTTATTTTTAACCCAATTCTTTTTAGAGTGTTGTTTGACAAGCGTGTGTCCATGTGTTTGTCTGTGCTATGTAATCATGTCCAGCTTCAGTCATTCAATAAACGCCTGCAGAAATGACCACTCACAGAAATCACACTGGCCTCTTCTCCTCTTTTTTATCACCGGCCAGTAACTATGTGCTCCAGTGTGAGGCCTCCCACACACACACACACAAAAAGTGCTTGATTACCAAACCTAATTGATCGCCTCGCTTTGTAAGAACATTCCATGAAGCAAAGACCCATATAATTTCTTTCCATGGCAAAGACTGTGACGTGCATTAACTGCATGACCATTGGCATTTAACCCCCCAATCCAACATTCTTAACCTACTTTTTCTTTCTTTGAATCTCTTGACAATTTCAATGTATAATATTAACAGGGTCAGTGTTAATGCAGAGAATAAACACCTGTCTATAGAGCCTGTATACCCCCCTTCAGAAGTATTGGATAGTGAGACCAATTCCTTTATTTTTGCCAGTATGTGTTATTTCTTGGTGTTTACAACAACAAAGCCTGGAAAATATCATCGTAATATTTACTTACAAATCCCATGCTTTCAATAACTGCAGTAAGCCTATGACCCACTAACATAATTTTGGCTTAATTTGCTGCTCCAGGCTTTCTTTCTCTGTAGCTGTTTTGAGTTATTTGGTTTGCTCTATAGGGTTTAAGTCTGGTGACGTAATCGGTCAGTATAAAGCCTTATACTTTTCCTCTTCTCTTGGGGCAGGATAAATGCTCACCAAATCATTGTAGTTGTATCTTTAAAGTGGGGTACATTGCTTCTTCTGAGTTGATTTTGCTGCCATCATTTTGTTTTTCATTAAAAAAAAAATTGTGAGTCCATCCCAGAAGATGCCAGGCAGACCCAAACCATGACATTAGCTTGACTTCAACATTCCTTCTTAAGGTGACCAGAATCCAAATGCTTATGTTGATTTGCTTGCTGAATTTTCAAACGGAAATAGTTTGCATATCTCTTTATAAAAGGAACCTCACTTTGCGCTTGAAAAATTACTTCATGCATTATTTATTCCTACTTCAGATTTGGCACTTACATACTTCCTTTTGAATTCAAGGATGAATGGAAGCGTTTGTATGCTGATTGTATTACAATGTCAAACAAATGTCAGGATAAAACTGTGAGACTTTTTTGATGGTTAGTGTAACTGATATCATCTATTATTTCAAACGTTTTTGTCTGTTACGCATCATCAACGTGGTGCTTGTGGGCACCAGGAAACCCCCAAGGACCACGAGTAGGCCATGGGCCTGTTCTAGAAATTGCTCACCAGTGATAGGACATTGTGTTTTCTTGGGAATCTTGTCAAAGTAATCATTTTGAAAATGTGATCTGCAGAGATTTTATAGGGGGGAAAAGTGTTAGATATTGATATTTATGTTTCCTAATTATTGTGAAAAATCATTATCAGTGTCTTCATATAAATTTAAAAAAATTAGTCACCATTCACATTCACACCAATAAGCTATTTAGAGTCTTCAAGAATGCAACACAGATATTTTTGGGAATGTGGGAGTACCAAGGGAAGAAGATGCAAACGCTACACAGACACCCGAGATTCAAACCCGGGTCCTGTCACTGTGCCTACTTTTTAGAGACTCAACATGTGAAAATGAACTCTATTGGTCTGACTACGAATACAATGTACTTAAGTAACACATTTGACTTTTTTTTTTACATTAATATTAACCATTAAAGCGTAACTAAACCCAAGAATATGACAACATTTTCAGTTTACTTAAATATACAGGTATTTATTCTAATATATTTTTAGGACTTTCCACTCCTGCAAGAGTAGGAAATTGCGAGAATGTGAGGTGCGTTCACCAATTCCTGCTTGCTTTACTTACTAAGAAAACCATAGTCAGTAGATATTAAAATCTACAGAAGCAATATAATATAGTAGGATTATAACATCATCTACATGTATTTACTGACTTGTTAGCTGGTTAGCAGTTATCTGCAGGGGTTTTGTTGTTGTTTTTTTTCGCACACCTCTTTCTCATTACAGAGGAAATCAACCCAAACATTTTTTTCAAGAATATGTTCTATGCAAGCCCACTAGTTGAAACAAGGTATTCTGATAAATATTGCATTTGTGGAATAAGAGTTAATCCACTCGTTTGTAGCCATCTCTGGGGGCGGCCATTTTGTCACTTCTGTCGACTGAAAATGACATCACAACTACCCAGGGCTCAGGTAATGACCAATCATGGCTCAGCTTTAGAAAGCAGGCGAGCTGTGATTGGTCGTTCCCTGAGCCCTGGGTAGTTGTGATATAATTTTCTGTTGACAGAAATGACAGAATGGCCGCCCCCTGAGATGGCTAAAAATGGGTGCATTTTGCTGCTTAACTCAACTTGCACAAACGCACTATTAATCAGAATGCCACGTTTCAACTAGTGGGCCTGCTGGGAACATTTTCTTGAAAAAAATATGTTTGGATTGATTTCAACTTTAACAAGGTGATGTATGCTTTTATTCTTCATTAAGTGTCCTCTGATGGCTGCTGCATGATTTCCATCCCAGCCATGGTGTACACAGGATCGGCTGATTAAATTCCACTTTCGAAATCTGTCAGCCGACACGCTTCAATAGAGCGCTGCATTAGCAGGCCAGGCACTACCTGTGCTTCAATGCCAAGTTTGGGGTAAAGTTTTTTTTTTTTCCTTTTTTAAAGCTTTTAGGGTTATCAAGTTCTCCCTGGCACAGGGTCTGCCGGAAGTTTGAATCTGTTTGGACAAGGACTCAGAATCAGTGAGCATATACATAAAAACATTTCACTCAGGTGAGACAGTCATGAACCATACACTCACTCACACTTGGATCTGGAATTTGCACTCCAGAGCAATCTGACAGTGGAGTGAAAACATTCTCACATGGGAAAATTGTTGTTTTCACTCGCAAGTACAGCCACAGTCAAGTTTGCACATAGTCATTCATTCTTTGCAAGCTTAAGTTTCCATGTCGAAGCAAAGGCAATGCCGGGGGATATTTTCCTACTGCATCACTCACCCTATGAAGTCACACCATCCAGAATCCCAGGAATGTCAGGAATGATGAGAGAGCTTTGACCAGCACTATATGTTATCAGATGGAAGGAGGCTGATTGAAATGAGCGAGGTTGTAATGTGATCACTACAGAGCTGAACTGAAAGATGGGTTGTGCTGGTATGCTTTTTTTCCTTGTGATCCACAACATACTTTTTTTTGGTATGAAATTACTGGTTAGCACGTCCACCTCACAGTTCAGAGGTCGTGGGTTCGATCCCGGCTCTGGCCTCCCTGTGTGGAGTTTGCATGTTCTCCCCGTGCCTACGTGGGTTTTCTCCGGGTACTCCGGTTTTCTCCTTCATTCCAAAAACATGCATGGTAAATTGATTGCCCCTAGGTGTGATTGTGGGTGCGGATGTTTGTTTGTCTCTGTGTGCCCTGCGATTGGCTGGCAACCAATTCAGGGTGTCCCCCACCTACTGCCCGAAGACAGCTGGGATGGGCTCCATCACTCCCCGCGACCCTTGTGAGGATAAGCGGTATTGAAAATGGATGGTTAATTGGACTCTCTAAAAATGCCTACTGCCCGAAGACAGCTGTAAACCTCACCGTTAACATTTTCTCACATTTCTCTCTTGTTTAAACACACTCGCATTCGTCTTCATCTTCTTCTTCTTATTATTATTAATATAAGGCGCATGGTGGTCGACAGCATTGCATGTTCTCCCCGTGCCTGCATGGGTTTTCTCCGGGTACTCCAGTTTCCTCCCACATTCCAAAAAAATGCATGGTAGGTTAATTGGACTCTCTAAAATTGTCCCTAGGTATGACTGGGAGTGTAAGTGTTTGTCTCTGTGTGCCCTGCGATTGGCCGGTCACCAAATCAGGGTGTACCCCGCCTACTGCCCGAAGGCAGCTGTAAACCTCACCGTTAACATTTTCTCACATTTCTCTCTTGTTTAAACACACTCACATTCTTCTTCATCTTCTTCTTCTTATTATTATTATCATAAGGCTGCACAGTGGTTGACGACGTTGCATGTTGTCCCCGTGCCTGCGTGGGTTTTCTCCGGGTGCTCCGGTTTCCTCCCATATTCCAAAAACATGCATGGTAGGTTGATTGGATTCTCTAAAATTGTCCCTAGGTATGATTGTGAGTGTGAATGTTTGTTTGTCTGTGTGCCCCGTGAGTACTGCTAATATTATTTTATAACGAAACAAAGCCCTCCTGTAATGTTTTGGATCAAATTGACCCGTTTAGAAATTCTTGAGAGAAACAAAAAGGATTAAACTTTGCTGGCTGTTTTTTAATAGCAAAATAGCACTGTAAAAATATCTATAATATAGTGAGTCCTCCACGAAAGTTGAACTTCGATATAGCGAGGGACCACTGTCTACTAACTCTGAAATTGCCACCTGAGGTGAAAGATTTCACAAATCTGCATGTCACCAGGGAAATGTTCTCAAAGGTGAAATAGAGCAAGTGTTAACTGTAATTGAAATAACACCTTTGCAAACCTTGCAACTGATTTAAGACACAGTTATTATTAATAAGAGACACTGGTATTCTATTCAGGAAGCACATGTTTTAAAATGTCAATGAATACATGACTAATAAACCCATTAAAAAATGGTGGTGGTGGTGAGGTACTGATTTCAAATTAGATAATGAACAAGGTAATGCATGACTGCTAAATTTGTGTCTTTGGGAGTTGCCTTTGTTTACAACCTTGCAGCAGTATCTTTTTTGTCAAATCCAAACCATTCAAATTGGACTCCTCAAGACATGCAGATTACACTGGCCATTTTTTGACCGGCACTTGCCTTTTGCCACAAACAGGTAACCTAAAACCTATAGCGAAATTGGAATGTAGAACTTCAGACAAAGACTAATTTATCCCTGCAAGTTTCATAAATTCAGAATTCCTTCACATTTGGAAAGACCAGTGACTGATGTCTGGTTGTGTAATCACCTTCTCTGTGTAGTATGCTGAGTGTAAGCAAGAGGGATTCAAAAATGACAGCCTAATCAGCGGCCTTCACAGTGGTTATACAAATGTATCATTCCCCACGCCTGACAGTTACACAAGTGTGTTTAATTATGGTAACATTCTTTACACGGTCCTTACTTACAGTCTGTCAGTCAACTGTTGGATCATACAATGACTGGTATGCAACAAAACAAACAGAATTATGGTCCGTGGATGGTCTGCCTTCATAATTAAGTAGAATAGTGAAAACCTGCTTGACTAACTTGATTAAAAAATAATCAGGGACAGTGTGACGGAATTAAAACATTACTTGCAGTAACAGCTAAAATCCATTCTTTTTATAATGTATAATGTATTCTATTTATTAAAGAAGAAACCCAGTTATTTTTTGAAAGAGGAGATGTTCAGTTGTCCAGACAAACTGAGTGGGTGGGAGACCACGGTTGGTACTCTTTATTTCTTCTCTCTTTTATAGGGATCAGGCAGAGATGTTTGCTATTCCCTCAAGTGTCTGGAAAGTGGGTTGTTTCCATTACAGTCTGTCTCGTTTCACTGCAGCAGTGGTAATGTTATTGAGTGGAAGCTCAGGGGTGCTCTGTGGCCTTGTGAGCCCAGTCCACAGCAGTGCACGGTAGAAGAGGCCATCATAGACACACATATGGGTTACATTTGGAGCTTCAAAGACAAAGTTGGAATGAAATAACTACTGGCAAAGTTATCATAAGGTGAAGGAAAATAGATGGTATTGACTTTAAACTATAGCTCTAAATTCTAAGAAATCTGTACTTGTTAAATAGATTCTGCTAATTGATTTCTGTCTAAACCTAAGGTTACTTTTTAGAGTGAAGTAGTAATGAACTCACTACATGTGCCTTAAAGGGCGGCCATGGCTCAGCAGTAGGGTGGGTCATCCAGTAACCAAAAGGTTGGCTGTTCAAATCCCTCTCTGTCAGAGTAATGTGTCCTTGGGCAAGACACTTGACCCACTTTACCTCAGTGTCACTCACACTGGTGTACAGCTGGGTGTGAATGTTTGGTGGTGGTCGTAGGGGCCATATTAAAACGCAAACACATTTCACTCTAATTGGGCATCAAGTCTTTTTTTTAATGTAGAACGTAGTGAAATTAGAGGACTAAAATTAGGAAAATGCATTAAGTGTTTAAGAAAACAAAAATATTGTTTTTTAATTGTGTTTTTATTTAACCTTTATCAAAAATATTTTGTTTTGCTTCACTAGTATGCATAATTTGATCCACACAATCAAAACGTAGTAGGTACCTGAAACAGGAAAAAAAGACCTTAAAGCGGAAGTCAACCCAAACATATTTTTTTTCAAGAATATGTTTCCATCAGGCCCACTAGTTGAAACACAGCATTCTGATTAATTTTGCGTTTGTGGAATACAAGTTAAGCAGCAAAATGCACTCGTTTTTATCCATCTCTTTTTAGCCATCTCAAATTAATCAAAATGCCGTGGGCCTGCTGGTAACATTCTTGAAAAAAAATATGTTTGGGTTGACTCCCACTTTAAAAATTTTAACATGTTTTTTTGCACTCTGAATTAGTATATTGTAATGAATTACGGTGGTTATGTGTTTTATTATGTGTTGCCGTTGAGGCCTTGCGGAAAATACAGTATGTCATGTGTTACTTTGAGTCCTGCTATGTCCAAGTTCATAAATTCAACACTCTGCGTGGTCGCGAGTGTCGGGGAGCGCCTGTTGGATGACCACCACGACGTACAAAAACTGTGTTTTGGGTGTTAATAAATGTGAGTTCGCTGACCGATGCCTCTTTAATCCGTAGTAGACGCTAGAATATGCTCACACACCAATCATGATATTGTGTTACAAAGCGTACACGGTAGCCTGTCTGTGCTAATGCTAGCTTCCAGAGTAGACACAACTGTCCCTATGTCAGAAATGAAATCAGGCATCAGCCAAAACGTACTTTTTTTTAGATTGTTGTTTATCACCGCCACGCTGCAATGAAAGGGAGGTTTGCATCATATTAAGTATACCGGGTGAAATGCGCCCGAACTCTTGGACCCTGAACACGAGTTAGCCATGACATTGTGTCACCCGCAATGCTTCTATTTACCCGTCATTATCACTATGCGCATGTGCGTCACAGCCAAGCAGGAAATGCATTACACAATGTAGGTTCAAGAGAAAGACAAAGCGCCAAATAAATAAATGAATATATAAATGCACAACTCAATGACTCAACGACTCATATTAAATTAAATGTCAATGAGTTCAACTTTTGACATTGTCGCAACTAGTCGACTATTCTCGGCAGCCTTAGAGAACGTAGTTTACCACCACCAGAGCGCCAATGTGTGAGTGATTGAATGAATAATGTATCCATTGTGTAGTGTCTTTGAGTGTCCAGAAAAGCCCTACATAAAACTGATTCATTATGAATAATACATCCCATCTCTCAATACGATATCGTATGCAACCTCTCCACATGTGCTAAATAACAACATCTGGTCAAATTGATTTGCCTTCACAATTTGGTCAATGGAACCAAATGGTTAAGGCAGTGTGGTGACCTTTAGACAGAGCACATAGTTGCATGTTTTTCAAGTCTGCTGCATCTGTCCTGGCTCACCTTTTGATTCATCCATCCATCCATTATCCAAACCACTTATCCTCACAAAGGTCGTGGGCGTGCTAGAGCCTATCCCGGCTGTCTTTGGGCAGTAGGCGGGGTTAGGGTTAGGTTAGGTTAACCCTAACCCTGAACTGGTTGCCAGCCAATCACAGGGCAACCTTTGATTCAAAGATCCACTACCATAATATTTTGGGAAAACACATGACAGAAAATAGTATTAGTGCTCTGCTTATAAACTGTGGGTAAACATACTGTGTGGATTATGTTGCTGTTGACATCATAAATTGGGACTATGTTTGATTTTGAGTCACATTCGGAATTAGCCTTTGGTTGACTGTTAACCAGTCCTGTGTGTAATCTCTTTCTGGAGGGAAGTTTACTGAATTGATGGAGAGATGGAGTTTCCTGAAAACTTTATCGTATTTCGAAAGTCTCGCATTGGATGCCAGTGCCATCATTCTCGATGAGCTGTCTCCTAAAGTGTATTTATTAAATCCATGAAAGCACATTGATTTATAAATGTTACAAATACATTTAGAAATAAATGAGGTGATGTATGGCTCGATAGATAGTCGGATAGATACTGTAGGTCACATGATTTTGTCAGGCAGATGACCAGATCTGTCCCGGCTGGTTAGCATCTGACTGCTTGCTTCATGCAATGACGGAAAACAAATGTCTGGAAAAGCTCATCATTGCCAATATTTGGGAAATCTTTTGGCCCATTGTTTTTCCCCTTTCAAGATTAGAACACATAGTCCTTTTCTTAGTTTTCCACTTCAGACCCTTGCTTGCAGCTCACATTACAGGGCTGTTTTGGGAAATCCCTCATAATAGGTAGTTAGTCAAGTCTTTGCTGGGCAAACCCTTTCGTTTTTTTTTTTTTTCCTCTTTGGGATCCATCCATCACATTCTCTTCAAAACGTGGGTGTAACCATGTGGTATGATGGTGTTTTTTTCAGTGGAATGCACTCCAGGCTGTTTTTAGTATTCTGAATAAAGAAAAAGAGAACCAACCTCTGGATCCAGATACAAATACAGATATGAAAACGGATCAAGATATATTATTTAATCTTGGCAAACTATGCTGATGCTCCAAAGCTTTGGAAGGTGGTTAGAAGCTGAAGTTAGGTATATAAGCTTGCAAGAAACAGGACACATAATAGATAGATAAGAATTTTGTTTCAAAAGAAAAGCCCTTGCCAGTGCCTCTCATATCCAGCGAGGTCAGTATTCTCTGACTCTACTGTTGTTCCTTTCCTCACAACCAATTAGCAGAGCTAGGTATCGCCTAACCGCCACCGCGTTCCGTCCTGCATATTCAATCGACCACGTGGTCCCGGTCCATCCCTCGTCGGTGTCGAGAACGTAACGTAACGAGCATACACAGACACACACACAGTAACAGTGTGGTGAAATAAAAACAATATGGGGCACATGTCATTGCGTCTGTGGGACCGCAAGGTACACAACACTGTTTTATTTTTTATTTTTTCCGTATTCGGCCGCATGTCAGGAGTGTGGCACCTGCGTCTGACGTGGTACAGGTTAAGTCCGTTCTCCACGTCGTTTGGCTGACTCGGACCGATTGGGACCACGCGGGTCGATTAAATATGCAGATGGGAAATAGGCAATACCCAGCTATGCCGATTAAGTTCCTCTTTTTCAGAACAACGTGAACGCCTTACTGCAAGGCCTTTCTGTGTGGCCCTTACTAGCCCATTTCTAATATAGAGACTGTAGCGAAAAAGAAAAAGAAAGTTGACTGAGAGCGCCGTTGCTTCCAGGACAAGTGAAAATTGTCCTATTTTTTCACTGAAATACAAAATAATTGTCTGCCGAATTCGCTAAGAGATTGTGGCCGTTTTAAATAAATTCAATATCAACAGTCACTACCAGACGAAACATGCAAACTACAACAAGGTGACTGGTAACAAATGCCGTGAAAAATTAAGCAACTTTTCACCTCACCAGATCTGGTCCTCTTTGCAAAAGGTTTGGACAACCCTACACTAAAGAGAATCCCTGTATGGGAGGAAAGTGATCAACTAGAGCTTAATCTTGACATGTTTTTTCTGTCTGTTTATTAAATGCTGTCTTTCCTTTCTTGGATCCTTCCTGGAGCACTACACTACAGTGAACACATTAAAACACATTTTCTCCGCACACCGTAGGTCATGCTCCAAGAAGCATTATTTCAAACCATCCTCAATGTGTTTAGTTAGACATTCTCTCCTGCAGTACACACTGGACCTCACGAATGTTGAAACAACTTTTAAAATGTGGAAGCTTTGGGTATTTTTGCTTTGGTTCCGAGAGGCCTCAACTGGCAGATCTAAAACAAACACAATGGGAATTCCTTCTCTTAGCCTAAATTGAATTGTCTCTGGTACATGTGAGAAGGGTGCCAAGTTTTGATTCTGTAAGGCTAATAAGCATTGGTTAACCACAGCGCTCGGAAAGCCTGACCAGTTATGGGGAAAATAACTTCATGTGACAGTTGTCAGGCATTCCACTTTCCATTCATTTAGTCCTCTAACACGAGCAGATGTGCTTCTAAAAACCCTTGTTGGCAGATGCGCACTAAAGCACATGACAGTAACACAACTTTTTCTTTTTTTTTACAACTAGGTTACGCTGTTCAACAGTATGTAGTACTGTGCACACCTATTCCCATGTTTATTGAAGGTCAGATGATTGTTATTTATCATTCAGTTTCCGGTGTACATTCTTGTTATCATCTTTGTCTTCTCTTACTGCAGTCTTTTTGCCACCCCACAAAGGTAAAAAAGCAAAACACACACACACACACACACACCCACACACACACACACACACACACACACAGTTATTCCTTTAATACTGATGGAAATTAGGTCCAGTAAGTTGTACTGGCATGTAACATTCATATTGCATACTCCCTCCGCCTCCATTTTTGAGAACAATATGAATGAGATCATTGATGAAATCAATGTTCCAAAGGAAAATGACAAGACCGAACGCATTATTGCACTCGTGTTACACCATATAATTGAATTTAACAGGATTATAGGGGCCTACTAGAACCACACTCAAAATAATCACTTAATCAGCAGGATATTGCACCCTTTGAACATGATCGCTTGATATGGACCATACTTTTATTTAAAACTCATTTTCACAAAAGCTGGTGATGATAATTTCATAGTTAACTAATTCACTGTCTTGGACGTATTCGTCAATTGGCTGTTTACTGCCGTCAACTTATAAATCAATCAAATCAGTCATGTTTTTCTATAGGCAGGCTTAGAAGAGGGTCTTGCCCGGTTTGTCTGTGAATATCAATTTTGTAAACAACTGCATAGTGACTAACAGATGTGTGTAGATAGTGGCATTGCATTGCCCTGTATTTGGGATTAGCATTGCTTTTGAGTGGAAGAATAAGTCGGGGTTGAATCACGGATTGTCCGGTTGATAATGAGGGGGAGAAATGCCAACATGTTGGAAGAAAACTTTAGACCTGAAACTTGAACAGAGTATGTACTGTATCTGTATGGTATGAACAGAGATAGGCATTCTGTCCCAGGGACAGAATGATTCGTACGCCCATTTTGTGGACGAACGGATGGACGGAGGAGACATAAGTGGGTTTTCTATTGCTATTTTGCTATTTTCTCACAGAAACTTTCCTCTTTGATGGCTGTAAATGTGTCCAAGGACCATAGTGTTGAATATTCCTCCTTGCAGTCTTTGTATCCCAGGAGTCCTAAATGAAAGGAGTCGGGACCATACAATGCGTTCGGCTGAAATGGTTACTCTACTGAGGCGCGCCGCCAAGTGCTTGTGGTCGATGTGGTGTGAGGGTCTCTAGTCCTGCAACTGTTAACTGTGCTTGGCTTCATATTGACCTACTTCTCAACATTTATGTAATGCTGTTAAGCAAGGTGTGGGTATTGCGCGATGGGAGGGTGTCATGGCTTGGTTAACCACAGGTATGTTTCTACATATGCCAAGGATTTGTTTGGATTGGGCAAGGGCATGCCATGGAGAGTCTGATTTTGCATGCTACTTAATGAGTGATTGGCATTATAGATTTAGGTTCTTGTGACAGGGTACTTGTACTTTTTCTTTCAGTGTTTTGTCTTAAACTGGGCAAAACGTGGGCTTGTAGCTTTTCTTCATCTAATTCTAAGTAGGCAGACACAATTATGAATAGGGGCCACTTTTCAGATGATATTTCCGTCCAAATACATTTTTAATCACAGGGGCCACTTTCCAGACCATATTTCTGTCCAAATCACATTTTTAATCAATAATCTAGCAATGCAATATATACTTAAATTAACAGATCATAAACTCACTTTTAATCACTGAAACATTTCAGTCAACTATTTTCCTTCAATCAATCCCATTTATTTATTTAGCTAGTTAGTTAGTTGGCACATTAAAAAGGAAATATAGAAGAAAAAAATGTTCCAAGAACTCTACATTAAACCTGCTGCAGAAAAGGGACTTGTTTCTTGCTCTCCACTAGAAAGGCTAGGATGACTCTTGGGAATGCAGTTGTTAGCTTCCAAATGCACTGTGTTCTAGTAGACGTTGTTTTTAGCAGAATCTGATATCCACGGGTACCAGGGGAACAAGAACGTATAGAAAGGGTCCATAAAAGCCCGAATAAAAGGCCTTTTTTTTTTTGCTCTGTCTCCTTTGGACTGAGATGGAACAGCAGGAATGTGGCCTGCAAACTAATTGGCCAGAAAAGACCTGAATGAATTTTAAAAGCCCTGAAAGTTCTTTTTTATTTAAAGCAGGGTGAAGGCTAACCTTGTGTTGCCTTGCCAAGCTCCATGGTTTTACGGAGGGGTCGGCAAAATGAGTTTGCACCGAGGGAGGGTGAGCCATTAGGTGTTTCTCACAGTTCTCAGAGATAATCTGCCTTCAGCTTGGGATGCCAGTTGGAGCATTTCTGGCCCTGCAGAGAGAGGCAAAAAATTGAGGGAATAAACAAGGGGAGGCTGAAAAAAACAAGCCATTGGATTTGAATGTGAATGCTAAACACTAGCAGACATTTAGCATCAATGACATCTTGTTTGTCTATTTTTGTATCTGCAAAATAGGACATGAAGTAAATGTAGTTAACAGTAATGGCATAACTGAACCGTAGTTATACTTATTTAGGAACTTGAATAATACAGACTATTTTAACATGACCCACGTGCAGAAGGCGGAGCCAAAGGGTTGGTGGCCCTGGACATCCATCTTGGACGGGTCATCCACTGTGCCCCCCCCAATTCCTGTCGACGTAAATGTATTAGGTGCACATTGATTAGCTGATCAATAATAAATTAATGTGCATGTTAAAGAGGCATCCTACTGGGACTGAGGTGGCTTATAGTTTTTAGAAAGGTCCGTCCGCAGCATCTTGAATGCCTGAGTTGTACCTGTAATTGCAGTCATAAGGCGAGCCGGTGGCCTGGACTTTTAGCTCAGCCATTAGTGCTCTGCACTCCCAAGCCGACGGCCCGAGTTCGATCCACAAGTTTGGTGGCTTTCTGTTCCCTCAGTCAGGCACGGCGTGCGCTACGACCGCCCTGAATTTGATGCAAATGAGGGATGCCGCGAAGATTGGTCGTGAAATGTCTACTTCCATCCCACAAAGGCGCAAATTCCCCATTACACCCAATTCTACCTGCGCAAAATCTAACAAAACCAAAAGAAAGAGAATTCCGCCCATGTGCGCATGCCTCAATTTCCGGGCCCGTGTGGAAGGATACATTTTCTTGACTCCATGCACAAAGCAGACGGTGTAGATACAATTCTGGCTTCATATTGGGGTAGGGTAAACATGGGGCTAAAAATCATTTGTCTGTTATCACCTCCAATAACGTCAGGGGAAATACCATGCAGCTTAGGTAAAGGAACCCTCTATGCAGTTCAGTAGCTATTTTGGTGTGTGTACTGTACTAGAAATGCAATGTCATAGGAATAATATACCTGTTGATTTAAATGGCTGGTGCCACAACATGTCAAGGAAAAGATGCATCATCTATTAATGAAGTGAAACCAGGAAGAGAATGATTATGTTCTGAGACCAACTGCTGCTATAGCTTCCCTTCCTAAAATTCATGATTTGTAATTACATGGAAACATGTGCATATTCACTTCTCTATTGTTATTTGGAAAGTGCATGGCAATCTACCTGTATTACCTAATGCTGTAGCCTTGCATAAATAAGTGGAAGCAGAAACATTGTGTTGGCCAAGAAGCACAATGAGCAGGCTGAGGTCATAATGAGATAGGGCTTGTGGAAACACTGATGCTCTCACTAACATGCCTGGCCTTGGAAACTACTCCTGTAGGAGCCCCCCCCCCCAAAAAAAAAAAATCAGGACAGTAAAATCACACTGGGCGGTCAGGCAGGAGAGCAGATCAGCCATGGAGCAGACAAACAAAGACCTGCTCGCCTCAAGGTCTGAGTTCGTGTAGAGGACACGTAGCTAAACACTAACTTTTCTCATTTTCCATCTCAGGAACGCATTTCAAAATACAGCCGAATGTCATCTTTTTTATACAAATACTGAAGAGAGAGATAAAGGATGACCCAGAAAATGAGGGCAAGATTATGCTTTTTAAAGTTGATGTGTTTTTTTCTGGAATCAACAGTTTCTAATCTGTAAAACATACTTATAAAATGACATCATTTCATGGCCCATTACAATGATGTCATCGCAAAAAAAGGATTTGTTTCATAGCTTCTGGTCTCACAGGAACCAACACGCTGTTAAGTAATTCAGCAAAAGCTTCAGATTTATTTTCTTCATTCTGTTTACGGATTGTTAACTAAACTGTATAACATTCACCCTGAAGATAACAAATGTTGTCTTGGAGCGCTTCTC
Organism: Filicampus tigris; assembly: GCF_054856515.1. Taxonomy (NCBI): domain Eukaryota; kingdom Metazoa; phylum Chordata; class Actinopteri; order Syngnathiformes; family Syngnathidae; genus Filicampus; species Filicampus tigris. The sequence continues at coordinate 5,246,425 of NC_141228.1, read as the reverse complement.
AGTTAGATTACTCTTCCAATGATTTGTTGATATCAGTAGTTGATTTATATGTATTTCGGTTTGTGTCCTTGTTTATCCAGACAGAGGCGATGAAAGGCGCCTTGAAGGATCTGAATCTGAACATTGTGGAAATGACTGATGAGAATGCCACATTGGATGGAGGAGATGTCCTTTTCACAGGTAAATGAAAAAAGGAAATATCTCTGATGCAATCATATTATTCATCAGGCCGACATGCCTTTTCATTGTCATCATTACATTCTCGTTTGAATTGGAGGAATTTTCATTTATTCATTTGAGTGTGTGTGCGTAACGTAATGTAATAACACATCAAAGTCGCGTCAAAATAACTGCTCTGGTAGTTCTATTAAACGCGTTAGTCATGTCAATCTTAGGTTAGTTTAGCAAATAACACGGATTCTATCTTATTTGCCACCACGAAGGCAATGATTATGGGCCTACAAGACTCAGATATTTCCCCGCTTCCTTTTTGCCCACTATTGAAAGTAGGCTGTGTTTTATACCTCTTGGTCCCCCAGACAGCACTGACATTGTCCCGCATTGTTGTTTTTATTTCACCACGATGTGTGTGTCTGTCTGCCAGTGCTGCTTGCTGCATGACATAGAGGACAATTCCACGTGTTTACATGTGCGAGTGGTAGCCATGTCATGTTGAGTGTTCAAAATGTTCAAAAAGTACAAGAATATCGGGACCGTGGCCAATTACAGGAGGGCCACACCTTTCACTATCTCTGATTGGCTGGGACCAAGAAATGTGTGTCCTCTAGTGAGGCTTTAGAGTCTGAGGCTTTTTTTCCATCCTCCATCATCAGATTGGACATGATGAAACCTCACATTTTTTTCAATTGCACCATTGTGAAATGAGGGTGCTTACACAAATTGTGTGGCTTTTGTGTGGCCCTAACCGATGACAATGGAGCAAACAGTATAATTAGCGTCTAATTCACAAAGCACGCGCAGATGATGAAAGGCTTCACTTACTGCACTGCCAAGCAGAATGCATATCGGTGTGTCAGTGGTATTTGCGGAAATTTAAATGAGGTAATATGCATACATTTGACAGAGAAATTGCGTCCATCTATGCAAATGAGCGTCATTGAAAATCAACGTATACATCCGCCTGTTGACAAAATAATTTCGGGCCTCGAAAGAGGGGTGTTCGGCCCGAGGATCCTTTTGTCTGTTTGCACTCATGCGACCCTCACACCAAAAACTTGAATAAGCTCATATTTGGGTTTTTAAAAACTTGAATAAGACCACTGAGTTACTCCTTTTCTAAACCGAATATTTGGTCATATAAACTATACTGTGTATCAGTATACCTCCATTGAAAGAAACATTCGTTTGTGTTCTGCGCATGCTCCATCCACAAGGAATCTTGGTCTTTTGAGTACAGAAAGTACACAAGCAGAGATAAACAAATATGACAAAATTCAAACGCAGCATGGAACTACACTTTTGGAGCAAGGAGGAAATAGGCTACCTTATTAATATGGCAAAAACATGAATGTAATGTTATTTATTGATGATAGAAAGTAAGAAACGTAAATTAAGTCTATTTGCATCATTTCCATGCTTCACAGTTTAGATGGGGATTTTCCAATTGATCACAATTACTATGTACTGTATACGGGACTAACTCTGTCTGCTCGTGCATGTAAACTGGTTAGTCAATTTCAGTTATTTCAGAAACCGGAATTTTTACCTTAACCTGCATTTTGACAATCTAAATTTAGTCATTGTACGTCAGGGCTTGAAATAAACAGATTAACATTGCAATTGGAGTGTCAAAATTCACTTTTTGCGTCTCAATCCAATACAGCCATACATCCATTATCCAATTCGCTTATGCTCACAAGGGTCGCGGGCGTGCTGGAGCCTATCGCAGCTGTCTTCGGGCAGTAGGCAGGGTACACCCTGAACTGGTTGCCAGCCAATCGGAGGGCACAGGGCAATTTAGAGTGCCCAATTAACCCATCACGCATGTTTTTGGAATATGGGAGGAAACCAGAGTACCCGGAGAAAACCCACGCATGCACGGGGAGAGCATGCAAACTCCACACATGAAGGCCGGGCCCGGATTCGAACCCACAACCTCTGCACTGTGAGGCAGACGTGCTAACCAGTCGTCCACCGTGCCGCCCCCAGGCCAATACATCCATCCATCCATTATCTATACCGCTTATCCTCACGAGGGTCATGGGCGTGCTGGAGCGTATCCCAGCTGTCTTCAGGCAGTAGGCAGGGGACACCCTGAATTGGTTGCCAGCCAATCGCAGGGCACACTGAGACAAACAAACATCCGCACCTCGGGGGGATTTAGAGTGCCCATCAACTTACCATGCATGTTTTTGGAATGTGGGAGGAAACCGGAGTACTTCCATGCATCCCCATTGACAAAACGAACTTGACGAGTAAATATGGTGCTGCCAGTAAATGATTGAATTTCAGCTGCCAAACATAAACATCCATGGAAATTAATGAGTTAAATGTTTGTGGACCTCATCAACAATACAACAGCAAGCGGGGGAGGTGACATAGAGAACGTGCCTGACTCCTGTCTGCAACGTTAGCTTCGAGGAGCATTCGGAAACCTGTTAACTAGCAAGCTAGCAGGCAGCTAGTGCCTCTCAACAGGAATGACTGGATGCGATATATTTCAGCCACCAGACACTTTAAGCGGATCTAATTTCGTGGCTCAAACATGCAGGGATGTGTTGTCTTAAAGATTTGTGGTATTTCATTGACAGTTTACCACATTTGAGTGCGTCAAATTTACTAGACATTTTTATTTTCACTTTACAGAGACTTTATGTATTCTTTTTTCATACCTTATTTGTAGCTCCGGTTGCCACAAAGCTATCATGTATTTGACCAAATACTTGATGTTTTACTGTAATCAACAGATATACGGTATATGGAATGTGTGTTCATGAATCTCGGCAATTATAGCCTCTGAATATAACCCAAGCAGACTATTGTCTGTGTGTCTGATGGTTGAAGTCTGTGTTTAGGCTCTTCTAAAAGACATTCTGCAGTGTGACCTCAGTGACCCTGTGCCTCGGCACACTAAGCAAAAATCCCCTGAACATAATCTGCAAGTGAAAACATTACGTATCCTACTGCATGGTAAAATCAATTCATCATGAATTAGAGTTTCACCACAGGCGTTTTACACATCTGGTAACTTTCATATCTACTGATGAAGACTGGCAATCAAGGGTATTTTGGCATAGTAGATTTTGTCTCGGTTCAGCGGTTAAAATGTTGGTCACTGTCTTACCACTATGAAGCCCACTTACTTAATTGGGTTTCTAGACAATAGTGCTATGCTCTTGTTTCAATGTTTCACATGGCATGGCTTCAAAGATCTTTGCTGGCATGGCCCCAGCTAATGGCAAATAAAGACTCAGCGGTCATACTGGTAGCCAATCCCTCGGCTAAATGCTACACGCCAGGCATTCAGACATTTTCAGAGTTCTCTTTTTGTCCTCTGCCATGTTGGCCACATTTTGCTGTGGCGACTGCAGTGTTCAGAAAATGGAGTTCCAAGTACCATTTTGTCGGTTTTGTTTTTGTTTCACAGAATTTTTTCAGATTCTACTCATGAGATGTCATGCACTAAATCATTGGGACACCAGGCCATTATAGCCACAGAAATGTAAAATGACTGAAAATATAAAATTTGTTGCCCATTTGCACCTAGGCGTCCTACCAGTTTTGTCCACAAAAGGATTTCTGAGGTTGGACTTTTATGAGATTGATCAAGGAGGTTTGAATGACTGTTTCTGGTTTAGAGCACCCCAGAGGTGTTTGTTGGCCTTGAGATCAAGTTGTTCCACACCAAACACTTGGAAGTATGCCTTTATGGAATTTGATCTGTGCACTGGGTCAAGTCATGGTGGTAAGAGACCAAACTGTTACAACCAAGTTGTATGTATACACTTTTCCCCAAATGCCTTACTGGAGAATTAAGATTAAGGGGTCAAATGTAACCCCTCATTGCGTAATCAAACGACTGAGAGATACTGAAGATTGAGAATAATATTTTTTCTTGAGCCTCGTTGATATTTCTCTGCTTATCTGCGCAGGTCGAGAGTTCTTTGTTGGCCTTTCCAAACGGACCAATCAAAGAGGAGCAGAGATCCTTGCTGATGCATTTAAGGTGAGTTAAAGTGGTCCATGGAATTGAACTAATTATTACAGAAAGGCTATCTAGATTACCTGTATAATTGATAATTCTAAATTAAGAAAGTATAATACACTGTTCCCTCACTTTTCGCAGGCGAGTCGTTCCATGCCTCTCCGAGATAGGTGAAGTAGAGGTTGCCTTTTTTAAATTTTTTTTTTTTTAAATTCTTATCTTTAGGGCGATTTACTCCTCCATTAAGCCGTTATGAAACCCCACACAAAGTTCCCAACCCCCTAAACATGTGTTACGCTTGCAAAATGAAAAATTAATACTGATCTGCATGCTGCATTTATAAATTAGGGAGCGGAGCATGCTCTGAACCTCGGCAGTGGACGAGGACGACGAAAAGTTGGCTAATAACTAGTAACTACGTAAATTTTTTTATTTTTATCCTAAAATGGCTTACCTTGACTAGAATCCTGTGTCACAAACCTGGTAGATTAATGCACCTTATAAATCCTTGTTGTTGTTGTGCAAAATGAAAGTTAGTTGCCATGACGCCCGTTGCTTCTTCTTCTTCTCTCTTCTTCAGCACTTCTGCCAGAAGTCATCATGGCAACTTAGCTTTGCACAACAACAAGGATTTAAAAGGCATATTAATCCATCATGATTGTTCCCTTGGCTACAATGCAACGCAGGATTCTTGTTAACGTTAGTTTTTTTAAGACAAACTTTAACAACAACTTTTGCATAGTTTTTTGCTGACGTTTCGTCGTCCCCGTTTGCTGACTGGGACAGAGCGCATCCCGCTCAAAATTTGTGAACACAGTCGTTTACTTTTTAAATTAGTGAGCAATTTAGCTCATTCCGTCACACAAAGGGCAACATAAATATAGGAGTCAGACTTGCGACCATGTGTTAATAACATTGCGCACTTTGCTTTTAATGCTCCACCAGGTGTCCTGTTCTGTACTTTGTAAATACTCTACCGTGTTTGTAAATAGGTTTCTCATTTTCAGGGATGTTACACAAGATACTGACACATTTCTGTTATTTGGGTTTAAATTGTTAATTCCTATGCTATGATAAATGACAAAAGTAGGCTGGCTGTTTACCAGTAATCGGTGACAAATATAATATTTTAAAGCGGAAGTCACCCCAGACATATTTTTTTCAAAAATATTTTCTATGCAAGCCCACTTGTTGAAACAGGGCATTCTGATAAATGTTTCGTTTGTGGAAAAAGAGTTAATCCACTCATTTTTAGCCATCTCTGGGGGCGGCCATTTTGTCACTTCTGTCGACTGAAAATGACATCACAACAGGCTCAGGTAACGACTAATCGCGGCTGACCCGTTTTCTGTAGCTGAGCGGTGATTGGTCATTATCTGAGCCCTGAGCAGTTGTGATGTTATTTTCAGTCGACAGAAGTGAAAAAATGGCAGCCCCCTGAGATGGCTAAAAAGGGGTGGATTTTGCTGCTTAACTCATATTCCAACGCAATATTAATCAGAATGCCGTGTTTCAACTAGTGGGCCTGCTGGAAAAACATGTTTTTGGGTTGATTTCCCCTGTAAATAGAAATTGTGCTTTTTTTTTTTTTCCAGTTTGGGAGGTGTTGGGGTTAAGCAAACAAAAGATATCCTGATTTATTTTTTTAATTAATAAAAAAAAGGGCATCTTAAGAAGTGATAATTTTTTTAAAAAGTACCGGTAAACCCTTGTTGAACAGATTGTACCAAAACATCAATTTAAAATGATTATGAGGTTGGTCTTCAAATAACATCCATCTTGATATATTATCCATCCATTATCCATACCGCTTATCCTCACAAGGGTCGCGGGCGTGCTGGGGCCTATCCCAGCTGTCTTCGGGCAGTAGGCGGGGGACACACTGAATTGGTTGCCAGCCAATCGTAGGGCACACAGACAAACAAACAACCGCACTCACAATCTCACCTAGGGGCAATTTAGAGTGTCCAATCAAATTTCTTGATATATTATTTTAATAAAATTTTCACCAGTGAGAAGAGAGAGAAAAACAAACAAAAACAAATCTGACATTACACAAAGTAAAAAATATGTTCCACCATGAATCCTCATAGCCAGGGAGATGACAGCATCATCTAGTTATTCATCATGCTTTTTTCCTTTTGTCCATTTACCTGTCTCGTTTTCTAATTCAATTTCCCCTTCCATCAATCTCTGCCTCTATTTCCTTTCTCCCTCTACTGTTCTCTATCCATTATGTCCTTCTTCCAGCAGTGCACCACTGCTTATTATTACCCCAGCACACACACACACACACACACACACAGTATTACTACTCGGCTGCAATCTGTTCATGTTGAAATCTTAATCTGTGTCTTCGCATTTTCTTGGACTTTTGGTTAGCAAACACAGAATCATACAAATTCAGCCTATTGTTGGCAGTAATGGAGGCGTAATCTTAGTAATGCAATGAATGAAAATAGCAGTTTCCAATTTTCCATGATATGATAAGTGATTGATGATGCTATGAGGTGATTATGGCATTTGTAATAAACCATTGATGCAAGCCCCTACCTCTTCTGCCCCATGATGTTGCTGTTTGAGTGTATTCAAAATGTAAAATCTCCACCAATCCATTTTCCGTATCACTTACCCTGTCCAGGATCAATACTGGGGCACTGGAACCTATCCCGGTTGACTTAATGACAGAATCCTGGTCAATCACAGTACTGACACACGGGGCTCTATGTTTGTAGACAGGCGCATGTGCGCTCAGCATAAAAACTGGTGAGTCTTCATTTTTGCACCAGGGTAATTCAAGTTTACCGTGTTTGGGAATTTGGAAGATGGCGTTGTGCCTCGCTGGACTTTCCAGCGGATCAAGGGCATTTTCTATCACGTGCCCCTGGCGCACCTGACAATTTGGTGACAGAAGGTATACTAAAATGTAAACCATCTAAAACAGGGGTCACCAACTTCGGTCCTTGAGGGCACCTGTCCTGCAGGTTTTCAATCTCTCCCTGCTGTAACACACCTAATTCAAATGATCAGATCATCAGTAAGCTCTTGAGAAGCCTGATAACGATCCTGATCATTTTAACAGGTGTGTTACAGCGGGGAGAGATTGAAAACCTGCAGGACAGGTGCCCTCAAGGACCGGAGTTGGTGACCCCTGATCTAAAAGCAGGTCTAAGTTGTTGCGCATGTGGTGTAACATTATTTTGGTGGATTTAATAGAGACTGATTCTTGAGCTCTGAGGACGTGTGTGGTGTCGCATTTCATTCCTAAATATGACAACAGCGTGGAACAATTCCACTGAATAATAATACATCTTTATTTGACAGGGACAATGCAGTGAAACATAGATACAAGCTTGCAGCTGATGTGATGCATGTAGATGTTATAGCTAATGCTAATTCTCAACTCCGGTCCCCAGTTGGGCTCTTCCACAACATTGCAGTACAATATAAGATATGAAATAGACATCAATTTAAAAAAAAAAAAAAGCCAACTCAATAATCAAATATCGCCATTACAGTACCGGTATATGACATAAAACCTTCACTTAAAACAAATAAGAGCAAAAACAATGTTTTATAATTCAGTAAAACCACACAAAATGTACAGTTTTGTTTTTTCTTTAGCCAAATTTTAGTTTTGGATGTGAAAATCTTAAAATGCAAAATGTTTTACTTTTTCTAACTTTTAGAGGAGAAGGATGTGTTAAGGTTCCATTGGAACTGGAAAAAAGATGGATCCCACAAATGTAGACAGAGAGAAGTAGTCAAACAAAAATGTATTAACAAAAATTTTACTACCGTCCAAAGTACAGCAAAAGTTGCAGGCAAATCGCCAGGAAAAACAGGATAACAGAAAATGCTTGCAAAATAAGGCAAGGAAATGACTAACGCAAAATGACCTACCACCACGGGATCAGGAAAACTCCAATTGAAAAAATAAACAAAGCACACCGTACAAAAGAACCAAACCAAACACATACTCGGAAAAAACACGCGAACAATTAGAATCAAAGTTATCTTAGTCAAAAAAATCAGACTTGGAGCCATGAGAGCATGCAAGGTAGAGTCTGACTATGAGCCTTCGGTGACGCTATCTTTTAAGGTCTTTCATTGGGATGCAGAACAGGTGCGGCGCCGAAGGACACGCCCACAACTCAGATGACTGACTGCCGAACCATGACAGGCTGATTGTCCAAAAGTTCATTCATTCATTCATTCATTCATTATCCATACCGCTTCTCCTCACAAGGGTCGCGGGCGTGCTGGAGCCTATCCCAGCTGTCTTTGGGCAGTAGGCGGGGGACACCCTGAATTGGTTGCCAGCCAATCGCAGGGCACACAGAGACAAACATCCGCACTCACAATCACACCTAGGGGCAATTTAGAGTATCCAATCAACTTACCAGGCATGTTTTTGGAATGTGGGAGGAAACCGGAGAACCCGGAGAAAACCCACGCAGGCACGGGGAGAACATGCAAACTCCACACAGGGAAGCCGGAGCCGGGATCGAACCCACGACCTCTGAACTGTGAGGCGGACGTGCTAACCAGTCGACCACCGTGCCGCCATTGTCCAAAAGTTGTCCTGCAGAAAGGAATTTTGCTGTTTTGTTTTGCAGAGCTTCTGGTTTTGCTGTTCTGTCTCTACACAAATTGACTGGGCGGCTCAGGCTCAAGTTATTTATGCACTTGTAAATTAAATTGAGAAAGCATAATTCTCTAAAGATGTCAAAGCTTAGGAGGTGATATTTTTGGAAGAATATGACAGTGATGGTATTTGCCAGTTTTTTTTATCCATTACTTAAGGTTTGATTATATACAGGGAACAAATGGATTTGGTGGCAGTGGGAGCCGCTTGAGCCCAAATTGTCATGCAGTATGAAATGTGAGAAAAAAAATCATAGCATGCATCTATAGTAGTGCGGCCTGGCTAGGTTTATTTAAAGCAGTTTAGATTTTATTGTACCACTGTAGAACGCACGATCGCGGGTGGAAGACTCCAAGTCTCCAAGTGCCAATCCACAGCGGCCAACTTTCATCAACCGCAAGTGGAGATGATCTTGGAGTCCCTTTCACATGTACTTTGCGCGAGACGATCCACTGCACCTTCATGCCATGTAGGCCGCGTGCTTCTCTGTGCTGAATATAAAGGAAATAAGGGGAAATAAGGCTGCTTCCATTAGCTGGCAAACAAGTCAGCTACATTCCCTCCCACTATGGCTGCGTCGGTCTTGGGAAATGCTAAAATAAAGAAAACTCCACACAGTTATCTCGGCATGAAAATAGGGCCCACTGGAGCCAGGCAACCATTCAAAATCACCTATTTGGAGCCTTTAATTAACCTATCACACTGTAGATGTTTTTGCACTGCAGGGTGGGGCCGGGATACTTGAGGAAAACTAGTAACTCAGTTCACACTGAGCTGTTCACACTAGGGCTGAACGATTTATCGTTTTGGGACCGAAATCGTAATCTCAAATAACGCGATTTCGAGATCGCCAAAGATGCGGTTTCTTTAAAGGGCACTTATCCCCCACTCTCACCATTAGTGGCATGCTACTGTGGGCAGGTCCAGCGCGAACTGGTTGAAAAAAAAAAAGCGCTGTCCTACTACACGCTGTCGCGGCTGCTTGAATGCTAGGCGCTAAGCTAGCGTGTCCTGTAGCAGCACGGTCTGTATTTATGTAAATCCATGCAAAGCAGCAATGAGCTGCGTGCTGCGCATAATCTCATCAGTTGTGACAAAAAAACGACCCCACTAACAAGTAGCGCTTTCACCGCGGAGACGAGTGAGGGGTCGCTAAGTGTGCTAATCGCTAAAGTGAAATGCAGAGTCGAGAATAGCAAAATAAGTGCTTAGGTGTACAGTAGACATTTTACTGAAGCATGACTAGAACCGCGTAAGGGTGGAGTTCCAACAGTTATGAACAGAAATGTTTTATTACAATTAACACGCATCTAGACAAAAAATAAGGCGAGGGCTAAATTAGCAATTTAGCACACGCTCTAACACCAGCCGGATCTCGCTAACGGCTTAAATAATGCAATCACAAATATTCTCATTGTGATTTTTACACTCACTATTACTGGTAGGACCAAAAGATTCAAATAATACCATGATATGCATTTCAAGCCATACCGCTAAGCCTGTTATGAAATGCGCTATGTAAATAAAATTGTATCGTATTGTATTGTTACAAATGATAATAGGAAACGTGTTTTGGAGTCAATTGTTTTTTCTGTTGTGAATATAACAAACAGTTTCAGTTACTAAAATTAACTGTAACATTTGTTATTCATTAAATCTGTGCAAACTGCAAGCACGTGTACGTATTTCATTGAAATGAGCATTTTCACGTCTTGTTGTATTCCAACCAACTGATAATACATAAATAGGTTGATTACAGCCTGATTCAGTATTCAGATTTGAAATACCTTTTGCTAAACATTTCTACCTCTGAAACAAGTATACAAACGTGTCTCGTCAAATATGTTAACTGGGTGGGAAAAAAATGCATTGTTTTGGTGAAAAGAAAATGTGTTGTTGCCCTGTTAGCTCTTCCGACAAATTAAAATGAAAAAGGTCAAATAAAAAAAGGATAGAAAGAATGCATTCAAATGTATGTCTAACAAACTGTCTTCTAACACTTTCATCAAATGGTGAATCACAAGAGCATTGCATCTACACCATCTTTTGCAATATGCGTGAACGTATGAATTAGAAATTGCTTTGAGGTGTGGCTCTAGTCTTCACATAGACCAAATGCAACCACTTCACATAGTGCAGATTCCATTATTTCATTAATATTTATAGGATTGTACTGCTTAGGGAGTACCACTTTAGTATGTCCAAATTCAACTTCCCGATAGTTTTCACATTTCCTCTCTTCCTTCTGTGGTGGCATCACACAAAAATACCCACAAAAGCCAATTGAATTGAAGTCTCATGAAATATGCTGAAGTTGAGTTTAAAGTTTGTTTTTTTGTGCAACTTGATTTTCCTTTTAGACCTATTATTGTATCTCTTATTTTTCATCCCCAGAATAGAAACTACTTTGCACTTTGGAGGTTCACTGTATATTCTGCGAAACTCAGTGAAATATTACATAACATACATTAGACACACCATTAAATCTGATTTTATACTTCCCTATACATGTACAGGTTTTCACATTAAAAGATTCTATTTTACAATATAACTGCCAGACATTGTTTCAGAGACCTTTCAAAGCCTCTATTAATCAACTTGAGAGGAGGGAGGCATTCCTTTAGGCTAATAAATCAATGAATCCAAAGGAGAAAAAAAGCATATGATGCTATAGTTCTTCAAGTAAAAAACAAATGTTCTAAGTCATCACTATGTAACCACACTACCAGGGAAATAAGCTTCAGAATATTTTTGTTTGCTGAGAAAGGAGGTTCTTATTCCCTTACCCCCGAAAGCCTAGATTTGATCCTTATACCTAGCAAGGAATTACCAAGGATAATTTTGTAATGAATAAATAAATATTTTAAAAACAGCTCAAAAAATAAGAATGACCTGAATATAGAGTTAAAACACAACGATAAAAAGAGGAGGCTGATGGTGTTCATAATGTCTTCAACTGAGTGGAAATGTGTCCTAATGTTTAGGATTAGGTACAAGCCCAAAAGCCTCAAGTTTGCTGTGTTTTCAGTTCATCGTGATTTCTAGAACCTTCATATTAGATGCCATATCAAATAGTAGTCATTCATGGTGTATTGGTTCACTCATGCAGCAAAGCGTTGAATGTGTGAATGTGAGTATGAATGGCCGTCTGCCTCTATTGTATCTTCCCTGCGATTGACAGGCCATCAGTGCAGGGTGCAATGCAGAGGCCAGCTGACTTCGGGCGAGAGGACAAAGTCACCTGGCTAGGATGGGCTCCACCTCCCTATGACCCTGAACAAAATGAGTGATGCATTATGAGAATCAAGTCCAGCCATTGATTATCTGAACCGCTTATCCTCACGAGAGTCGACATGTTTGTAAATTACTTTATCTAAAGCACAAAACCGTAAAGACCGTGTTTGCTAGATTATATCTTTATTCTAACAATGTCTATTTAATATTATACCATTTGAAAAGCGTGTTTATTTTCCTTTATAATAGTGCCAAATTTGTCAGGAACATGCATTCGTGGGACGAGCAGTCGAGCTGGGTAAGTCTGCTGTGCCCATGAAAAATTTGCCAAATTTTCTTTGACGAAGCCAAATCACTTTTGCTGTTGCCCTTGACCCTTGTTTTGAGCTTCTGGTACCAGATGAGTCCAGATTGTGCCGTCAGCAGTTGGATCCGAGGGCCAAAGTGTGAAGACTCAAGACAGTGAGGCTTTTCAGCCAATTTCAGCAATCTTGCCTCATTTGCTCTATGGCATCATCAAGCAGGCGGCGATATGTATACACAGGACGAAATAAGATTAAAGGCTTAACAGTGACTAAACAACCATAAGTAGCAGTATTGCAGATTTAGCAGGAGGTGGTTAGTGCAAATATGGAATAAGCAATAAGCATAACTTAGTAAGTGCCATGTTTGTGGATAATCCTAAATAAATGTTTAAAACTGTCTAACTGTTTAAAGAAGGATCGAACTCACAACCTCATGTTGAGAAATGCATCACTCTATGAATTATGGCTGGGGAAAAGAATACATGTATTTATGTAAATCAACAATTTGATAGTGATACTTTTTATGCCGATACCAGGTATCGATACATTGAAGTATTAATACTTCAGATACCTTATGTTATGTTATGTTTTGCATTTTCTGTAACATACTTTTGGAACGTTTGAGCTTACAGTGGAGCTTTGTGATTGGAGTTTTATTTATTGCACTCCTGTGTTTCAAGAACAGTTAGTGGAACAGTTTTTCAATCGTGACACTTGAATAAATGTCAAATGGCACTTAAGTTAAAACTTTGGAAACACATGCCTCAGTTTTTATAATATATATTTTTATAATATTTAAAGCGGAAGTCAATGCAAACATATTTTTTTCAACAGTATGTTTTATGCAAGCCCACTTGTTGAACCAGGGCATTCTGATAAATATTGCGTTTGTGGAATAAGTGTTAATCCACTCGTTTTTAGCCATTTCCGGGGGCGGCCATTTTGTCTTCTGTCGACTGAAAATGACATCACAACTACCCAGGGCTCAGTACCAATCACGGCTCAGATTCAGAGAACAGGTCAGCTGTGATTGGTCGTTGTGAGCAGTTGTGATGTCATTTTCAGAAGACAAAACGGCCACCCTCGGAGATGGCTAAAACAAGTGCATTTTGCTACTTAATTTATATTCCTCAAACGCAAAATTAATCAGAATGCTGTGTTTCAACTAGTGGGCCTGCTGGGAACATATGCTTGAAAAAATTATGCTCGGGTTGACTACCGCTTTAAGTATCACAAGACGTATCGGATCGCAACCCGTATCGGATTGGGACAAAAGTGTATCATCCCAGCCTGACTATTAACTGTGCCAAATGAGTACTTTCTTTGTTGTTTGGTAATCGGTACATCCATCCATCCATTATCTGTACCGCTTATCCTCACAAGGGTCGCGGGGCGTGCTGGAACCCATCCCAGCTGTCTTTGGGCAGTAGGCGGGGGACACCCTGAATTGGTTGCCAGCCAATCGCAGGGCACACAGAGACAAACATCCGCACTCACAATCACACCTAGGGGCAATTTAGAGTGTCCAATCAACTTACCATGCATGTTTTTGGAATGTGGGAGGAAACCGAAGTACCCGGAGAAAACCCACGCAGGCATGGGGAGAACATGCAAACTCCACACAGGGAGGCCGGGATCGAACCCACGACCTCTGAACTGTGAGGCGGACGTACTAACCAGTCGACCACCGTGCCGCCCATAATCGGTACATATAAACACAAAATGTCTGAAAACTGCTACAAGTACTCCAAGTATTGTTTTTTAATGCAGTGTTAGACTAACAACTAACTTTAAGATCACTGCAAACGCCGACAACTCTTGCAAAGAGGTGCTTGGTCTCGACTGTTATGAGGCAAAGTTACGTTAAATGAACCAATGACATATTCCACACAACCCGAGGCCTCGTTTGTTCTCAGTCATGTGTTCATTTGGCCCATCACTACTTAGTGCAGGTTGCATCAAGTCTTTTTTCTAGTGTTTGTTTAGTTACTAAGAACTTTTTCTTTAAAGTGAATTACTTCTGTGTGCAAGTCTGCCTCTACTCACTACTTCCTTGCATTTGGGTCCTCAACCCATACGAACTTTGACAGGCAAAGAAAATGAAATTTTGTCTTGGGCACACCCCACATACTCCAACTCTGCTGCTCATCCCATAAAAGCATTAGAGATAGAACGATATGCTTTTTCAGGGCCGATACCGATTATTAGAAGTCAACGAGCCTGATAACCGATATTTGGAGCCGATAATCATTTTCAGTGAAAAGGAAAATATTGGCATCAAAATCTAAAGAAAAATTTACTCTTAACTTTGTTGTAACATCTTTAAGCATGTTTATTGAGCATTTTTTCAGCTTTGCATAATGGTGATTTTTTTTTTTTTTTTTTTTTTTTTAAACATCATTATTACAAGAAGTTTTTGACAGTATACATCTCTGTTGTAAAAGGCTTACAAAAAGTTCAGGGAGCACCCAGGATTGCCAGCATGTCTTAAAAAGGATAAAGGAAAAACTTAAGCAATAGCTCCATGTAGTTTTGTACAGTAAATGAACATTTCGAAATGACATAAATGTTAAACTTTCACATATCTTTGTTTTGATTTCCACAGGTTTAAATTGATTTATTTTCGGCCAGCAGAGTTTCAAAAAAGGCCGATGCCGATATTCGTCAAAAAGCCAAATATCGGTACCGACAATTCGCCCGGCCGATAATTGGTCTATCCCATAAAAGCATGTTCCTTACAAATGCGGCAGCCATTTATAAGGGTAATAAACAGACTTTCCACAGCTACAATATTTATAACCAAAAGGCATTGTTACAACAATCAAATTAAAACAAGTACTTACTGTCCTTACATTTTCTGCTAAGTTTGGATTTATGTTGAGAAAAAAAAAGATCACTGGATATAAAGACACTTCATAAAAGAACCAAAATAAAGAACAAATTCTTCTTCTTTTGTTGTCTTGTAGGATTATGCCGTGTCAACTGTGCCTGTGTTGGAAGGGCTGCACCTGAAGAGCTTCTGCAGCATGGGGGGGCCGGGCCTCATTGTCATCGGCTCCAGTGAACCTGCTCAGAAAACCCTCAAAGTATGGAATTTGTGTATGTGCGTAATGTGTTTATGGAAATAGCGTCATCTCACGGTGATGATTTTGCCAACTGTCGTCGTGGGAACAGTTGAATCATTGTCTTGGCAGTGTATTTTTCTTAAACTGGCACAGCAGATGCTTGCTTCTTTTTTAATTGCTTGATAGCCTCTTGGCTCAATCCTGGCCAATTCTAAGCATGTAATCATTGGTAGTGTGCTGGTTCACATAGTTTAATTCCTTAGAGTTGGAGTTGGATCTGTTACCCTCAATGCCCCGTCCATTCATAAAATTCTCTCTGGACACTTTCTTGCATGGGCTCCAAAGACTGTAATGGTATTATGTCAAAATAGCTGCTCTGATAAAAGTCATCAAAACATAAAAGCAGATGCTGGGATCAGAACTTTACTCAACAATGTAAATCGAATGTTTAGGGACTTCGGCTCTGACAGGTACGTTTACATTTGACATGGTCAGATTCCGCTTGACCAGATTCTTACTTCACACTTGCGTCCCTGTGCGAGCTCTCCCCCTGCTGGATAAGGGTTGGAGTAAACAACACTCATCCCAAAGGCAACTTAAACCAGACTAAAGTATTGGTTCTCAAACATTTTTACACCGAAGACAACCTAAAAGAAAAAAAAAAAATGTTGCTTTCCATGTTTAGTGTAGTCGGCCCAAGTCTTCATAAAAAAACAAGCATAGGTTTTATTTCTAAAAGGGGTATTACATATTGTTGCAAGCTGCTGTAATATTATGCACTGTTTCAACATCTATTTAAATAATGGTTTAATTAAAATATAGTGCACATAGAAGTTAAATAAATCAATATTGAAATAAATGTTTGGAAACAAACATTTCTGACAAATTAAGGCAAATTAATCATACTTACAATTGAAATACAGCCAAATTCTTCTTAAGTGTACTTTACTGGATTTAAAAACAACTTTAGCCATTGCAATATGCTCAGTTTGAACAAAGGTAGAAAAGCGCTATGTAAGTGACAGCCCATTTAATTAAGTGTTTTTGTCATGTTCCACTAGAGGGAGGCTGCGTACCACTAGTCGTACTCATACCACACTTTGAGAACTATTGCCTCGAGTTCTTGAAAAAATCGAAGAATTAGTCCAATGATTACAACTGGTGTGTCGATCACGAACCCTTTATGGATGGGTTGTGTTACAGAAAGTAAAGGTTTGCTGGGGTTCCTCAGCTTACAACGGTACAGACATACAACGTTTTATTGTTACACACGTCAATGTTAATACATTTTGCATTTGCAGCTGTTATATGCATCATCAGTTTCTGAAAAGGAGCTCTGAAGGCCCTTCAAATATGTAGCCTTTGCATGTGTAATTAGAATATGATACATATACATTTTAAAGGTTGTTTTTAAAGCGGAAGGCAACCCAAACATATTTTTTTCAAGAATATGTTCTATGCGAGCACACTAGTTGAAACAAATCATTCTGATAAATATTGCGTTTGTGGAATAAGAGTTAATCCACTCATTTTTAGCCATCTCTGGGGGCGGCCATTTTGTCACTTCAGTCGACTGAAAATGACATCACAACTACCCAGGGCTCAGGTAACGACCAATCACGGCTCAGCTTTAGAAAACAGGTGAGCTGTGATTGGTCGTTACCTGAGCCCTGAGCATCTGCGATGCCATTTTCAGTCAACAGAAGTGACAAAATGGCCGCCCCCTGAGATGGCTAAAAACGGGTGGATTTTGCTGCTTAACTCATATTGCACAAATGCAATATTAATCAGAATGCCATGTTTCAACTAGTGGGCCTACGGGGAACATTCATTCATTATCCATACCGCTTATCCTCACAAGGGTCGCGGGCGTGCTGGAGCCTATCCCAGCTGTCTTTGGGCAGTAGGCGGGGGACACCCTGAATTGGTTGCCAGCCAATCGCAGGGCACACAGAGACAAACATTCGCACTCACAATCACACCTAGGGGCAATTTAGAGCATCCAATCAACTTACCATGCATGTTTTTGGAATGTGGGAGGAAACCGGAGTACCCGGAGGAAACCCACGCATGCACGGGGAGAACATGCAAACTCCACACAGGGAGGCCGGAGCCGGGATCGAACCCACGACCTCTGAACTGTGAGGCGGACGTGCTAATCAGTCGACCACCGTGCCGCCCCCTACGGGGAACATATTCTTGAAAAAAATATGTTTGGGTTGATTTCTTCTTTAAGCAGTGAGATTTCTTAATTGCTCTTAACATGTACTGAAGTGGGTCATGACTTAGCTACAACATTAAAATGCGGGTCCCTGTGTGACAACAGTTGAGAACCAATTAGCTAGACTATACACCTTTGGATGGTTGAAGTGTACTCAGGAGCTTAATATACGCGGAAATATACTTATGATTTATTTTGCAGTCTTGGATCAACTCACTGATATTCCAGTGAGTTTGATTGATTACCCTAGTAATTAGCTACTGTAATGAGGAATTACTGTTACCAAAGCTTTAAATAAAAAAGAAAATCTCTGGTTGCGCCGTTAACATCATCCCACACGTAGGAGTCTGTTTCTATTTTACTGGCCTCTAATGATCATGCAAAATCTTTGTGGCACACATGTTATATATCAACAGTTTAACTACATTGGAATCGTTTTTTAGACTTGAAGGCAGTTAAGGCAATGAGGTTCTCTTTCTTTGACCTTTGGAGGAATACTGTATTTTTGAAAATTGATGTCCTGTTAATTCTGAATATTCATCAAAAAAAAGGCACTGCTCCTCGAGCTCTGTAGTATAAAGTATCTGACCTCATGTGCTGTGTTGTTTTACATTCATGTAAATATTTTCATAATCTTGTGTATTTAGCTCTCCCAAGAATGAGAATGCACATTGACCAGATGGATTTCGTCATCCGCCAGTTCCTTTCACCACGAGCTTCTCCCATGAAGTCATTCCACTAAATACCATACGAGGTTGCAGCACCCTCTTATTTTAGCTTACCACCAGGCACCCCTTACTCAGCCCAGTCTCAGTAATGAGGTCACCGCCGTGCGCTGTTTGGGGTTCCCCTGAAGGATGTTTATACTCTGTATTACTCACTAGCATAACAGTGTGCAGTGAAGGTCCCAAAATGAATTGTGCCTCAGATCTAAAGAGTGGTATGACCTCATGAATATTAACATGAAACCTGTCTTGATTAGCTAAACTAAAATGTTACAGTAGGAACTATATATGGTATGTGGGTATAAGGCTTCCCTTCCGGTTACGTTACCGGAGATTCCCTGAGTCAGCTGCAGTGGCAGACGGCAGAAGCTGGAGACAAAAGTGGTTCCCACATCTCAAAATACAATTTGAATGTGAAGCCTATGTACAATTGTTCCACTGTCTAATTACATCAATCAGCGATCAGTGAGTTTAAAAAACAAACAAAAAAAACAGCACCAAGCCAATCACAAGATGGAGCAATATGTATATTTAAATAACTTATTTACTGTGTATAACGTATATGAAATGTTAAATTGTTAGCAAATGAGCAGAACTTAATCTTCAATAACAATATAGTGCTTTCAAAACACGAAACAGATCAAATTCCACCTACTGTAAATACTGTAGTTGGAACCTTTTTCAAAATGATTTCAATGAAGAACCTGTGGCTTTATGAGCCCAACACGGATCAAGTGAAAATACATGAGCATAAGCATTTTAAATGCATTTAGAAATCATTTCATCCACAAAATATAGCAAGTTTGTCTTACCAGATTCAGAATTCCATACACAATCTTACACAGAATAAACCATAGTCGTCAGTCAAGGGCAATTCTGTAACACTTGTTTCATTATTGGTAATTAAAAAAAAAAAAAAAATCCAAATGAAAGATTAGACACAACTCTCCATTTTCAGTAAAGTGTTTTTTAATCATTTGGTTGTTGAGATAGTTCAGTGGAGAACATTTTTCTCCCTCCAATAACTTATTTGCCACGATGCTGCCCATTTACCGAATTGCATGGCACTCTGACAAATTTTGCGGCAACATTTTACTCAGGCCACTGCCAAGCTGTCTGTGAGGTGGCTAGAGTTCTCCAAGGCATTGACTGCATCTTTGATCAGAAACACAAATCAAAGTGGTTTCATACTGCTCCAAATGGTTTTTTTGGGTGAAATTGCCTGTTTTTGGGGGGTTCGTTCAATCATGAAACTGGAAATGTTTTGAACAAATGAGTTAAAATGAAATTACCCGATGAATGCAATATGTTGCGAGTCACATGACAAACAGTGGCTATGACTTTTTCAACCAAATCCGTACTGTTACGTACCTGTTTTTACATCAAATAGTAAATGTTGAACAAAATGTGTGATGCAGTACCAACTGTGATTTTTGGTGCAGTCAACATTTCTCCTCCCTTCTACCTCTCCTAATCCCCCTTTGTGTGAGAGGCGGGTTCGCCGGTCACGCACATGAAGATTGTTTTCATTTAGCGTTGCATGCCGCAGCCACCCCTACCCCCTAGTGACCTGGGAATCTGTCTGTTCACACGCATGCACACACACGCACTGTTAGGTTTCTAGCACAACAGAGGATATGACATAAACTTATTTTCATTTCCTGGACACTTAGCTTCACCAAAACTGTAGTCACGACTTGTCCACAGCTTTAGTAAAATAAATGTACAACTTCACTCTTTATTAATGGTATCTAAATAGTAGTTCACTATTAGACATGAAATAGTAATTATATTAGTTATGTTTGCATCTACAAAATGCAAGACTTGCTTGTTCTTTCAATTTTATCCTTATGCCCCATTTACTATGATGGCACATTTCTTCTTTGATTCACTAGGAGTATGCTTTGTTTCCCAAAGAAAATGTCACTTCTCGCAAGGCAGGGTCATTTCCTTTAAAGAGCAAGTCAACCCCAAAATTGTCTTTACAATATGTTCTATGCACCTCCACTAGTTGCAATACGGCAGTCTGATTAATATTGCGCAGGGTTAGCCGATTATCGGTGTCGATATTCATCAAATTGCAGAATATCGGCATCGGCCTTTTTAAAACAATTTGATGGCCGATAATAAATCCATTTAAAACTGTGTGAACTTCTAGGAACTATTTATGTAAATGTTCAGTTAACTTGATAAGAGAATCTACTGACCCTGGCAACATTCTGCACCTTTGTGTTTTTTGTTTGAAATCAAAACAAAGATAAGTGAAATTTGAACACTTTGGAATGACAAATCATGGCTCACCTGTTTTCTGAAGCTGAGCCGTGATTGATTTCCTGAGCCCTGAGCAACTGTGATATCCTTTTCAGTTGCCAGCAAGTGACAAAATGGCCGCCCCCTGAGCTAGGTAAAAACTGGTGGCTTTCTCATACTCCATAAATGCAATATTAATCAGAATGCCGTGTTTAGGCTAGTGGGCCTGCAGAGAACATTTTATAATAATGGCAAGTTTTGGGTTGCCTCCCTCTTTAAACAGCACATTTAACGTCTACATTTTTTAATAAATGGCACACACAATAGTAGCACAATAACGAGACACACACCTAAACTGTCCTACTATGTATGTAATATGAAAACAGCGGGAAGTTGCCCATGTTTGGTGCTATAACGGCAAACACAAGCAGTGGCATGTTTCATTAAAACATCTTTGGCCCATTGTAAAACACAAGCAAGCCCTTTACACGTTCATATTTGTGTCTGCGTGTCGCCGCATTTGCTGAAATCCAGCCAGACAAACAGAGACATGACTTAAGATCCTTTTATGCATTAATCATTAGAACATCAGAAGACAAATCACAATCATAACCCTTTGGGTATTCTTTTTTTATGATCTTAGATTGTTTTTGTGACTGATGACACACACACACACACACCTTTTGTCTGAGTGGTATCCGTCCACACATGTTCTGCTCATAAACATGACATGAGACACCTGCTTCTCCTCTGGCCATAACACCCTCACCCACCAACGACCTTCCACCCCCCACTTCCTCTCGGCAGCAAGTGAAGTCATCTCAGCCTTTCCCCTGCTCCTCCCATCCCACCTTCACCACCATTAGATAACATAACTAATGTCATTTGCTGAGGAAAAATATCTGATCCTGTGTTCTCCATTAACCACCCTCCTCTTCGCCCACAGACCTCAGAGTGGTTTTGCAGACCAGTATGACACTGACTTAGTATCGCGTCCTTGATTTTTCAATCAAAGTGTCTGTCTGTATCCCTACAATTCATGCGCACTCTCATTGGGCGTCATTTCTTTATGTTAACGTCCTTGTCCTGTGTTTGTGTATGCGCGTTTGTAGATCATGCAACAAATGAGCGATCATCGTTATGACAAACTGACGGTGCCCGATGACCTTGCTGCCAACTGCATCTACATGAACCTGCCAGATAAAGGACAGGTGCTTCTGCATTGTACAGAAGAGGAATATCCAGAAAGTGTAAAGGTAATATTTTGCTCAATAAGGAGACAGATTTTCTTTTTCAGAGAACGCGTTTGAATCGAAAATTATCCATTGCAAGGCTTTGTGTCACCACTACAATAGCACTCACTAATATGTTCAGTTGCCAATAGATATCTGTAAAGATGTAATTGTCATTAACGTCAAAACGAGGGGACCAAAATGAAATAATAAATGAAATCCGATTTTAAAAAAACGAACTAAAAAAATGTGTTGTTTTTAGATGAGCAGGAAATATAGTGCACACTTATTAATGAGTAAATTGGATTTGTTCATCTATCTCTGCTGCGTCAAATTATGAGGTCATTGCCAGTTTTGGTGCACAGATCATCGCCGATAGTTAAAAGTGCAGTCAGACCTCATGCAATACACAGTCGATAACATTTCAACAGAGTTGCGTTGAAAGCCAAGGTATTTCCTGCCCGGCCTCGAGCGGCTCGTGCCTTCGACGGGCACATCCAGAATGTCCGTCAGACTGGCAGCCATATTTGATGGAACTCAGCCAGGCTGCTGCAGCGTATAGTTTTGTCTTCATAATCAACTCAGTGAAGTTTACTTGAATCTATGCAGCCCGTGCCGCATGGATAAAAACAGGTATTAGGGGTATGCATCTCTCCACAAAAGATGATTCGATAATGTTTTTGATATGTCGGGTGTCAAACAATTCAAGGACGGTTCGATTTGGAAGTGTAATGATTCGGGAACGATTTTTGTTATTTTGCACACATTTGAATGAATTTGTCAGTACTGTAAATGTGTCCATTCCTTCTAGGATCTAAGATCTCTCAAAAGACAATTCCATTTGTATCTCAATACATTTCAAAATGGAACGATTCCATATGTATCTCGATACATTTCAAAATGGAACGATTCCATTCAATGCACTCGCACCTTTTAAATTAAAAAAAAAAAAGGTTTTCCGGTTCAAATCGTTTTTTGTTACACCCCCTAACAGTATTGGTGGTTTTGTGGACTTAATCATAGGTATCTCTACAAAATTACAGACACACAGGATAAAGTGCAACTACACTCGTCGCGCTTGCCGTGATTACGCTTTGGCTGGTTTAAGAGTGGCATTGGCCGGGTGTTGTATATTGTTGTTGTATCCATGAAATTTAATCCAGGAGCCTGCTGCCTGCATGCACATAGAACTTCGACCTCAAAATGTACTCGGTGGTTAGAACCCCAACCGTGCCAGCTATTTTTAGAAGGCAGAATTCCGAAAAATGTGCATATTTGGATTGGGACACGTGGCAGAGAGTCCGTTTTTCTCCCAGAAGATAAACTGTCAGGATTCTTCATGAGCATAAAATCTATTTTTCTATCACATTCTTTCAGCTTTGGTATCGCCTTGACAGACCATCTGGCATAGTAAGAAATGAATATTTCTACCATGATCCAGTTTTACAAAGTTCAGACCCACCAGGAATTGGCTTGGATCTGTGGTGTAAAAAGTGGAAAAATATTAATAGTGGTGGATACACACAGCGGTAAAAGACCAGGTTTGGTTTAATGCCGTTGCATGTCTTGTCATAGAATTGAGCCACAATTGCTCTAATCAAATGTAATAATATCCCAGTGAAATAAAATGTCTTCTGCTTTCTCTCCATCCACAAATGATCTGTCCAGTCAACGCTCTATTTTTAGTTGGCTCATCAAGTTGCATCTGCACATTAACAAAGGCAGAGAGGGGTTCATCAGGGTTGGCGGTTGAAGGGGGCGGTGAGCAGGCATTTATTGGTGCAAGCACTGGCAGACAGCTTTACAACGCTGGCTTTGGAGATAAAGAAACACAACAGACAAAAGCCCCAGTGAAAAATAGCAGCTCCTACTGTGTTCCACCACACCATCCTCGACCCAACAAATACATTTTAGCCACAGTAATAAGACCTCGGCTCAAATGGATCAAAACAAGACGCCCACTGCAGAGGCGGAGGTGCCATAAACAGCATTTACGATATCTAAAAAGTCCAACCTTCTCAGAGTTCAACACCTAATTACTTAGTCTAAAGTACAGCAGATGTATTACAAAATCATAATCAATGACCATCATTTCGTAACATGTCTAGCAGGAGTTCTCATCCGCACACGTTTATGCCATGTCTTTGATAGAGGAGGTTCTCCACTCATGGGGGTGTAGTTGTGATCTGGGTTGTAAATTAACAAATGCGGGTTCAAGTTACTTTTGGCGGGTGTTGATAAAAACCTTTCAGCCAGTTTGGCTGGTGATGTGTGACTCAATTGCGTCAGATATACAGTAGATTCGTCCCGCTGACGTCAGTTTACCCACTAATGCTTACATTTTCACAGTTTAACCTGGCAAAGAGGTGGCAGGAGCTTCAGTTGGGAGGGCGGAGGTTATATCCCCCCCTTCCCCACATGCAGACGCACGCACACATTTGTAATTGTCTGCATTCCCTCGCAAAGTTTATGCATGTCACATGAATAAGATAGCTTAATGTTGAGCAGAAACCTAGTCTGTGTAGGCTATGCAATACATCTCAAATAGGGCTGCCACTAAAGATTCTTTCGCTAGTCGACTAGTCACTGATAGTAGTTGAAATTAGTCGACTAATTGGATTGTATGTCAATCGCAGCATATCGCACCAGCAAGCAGCTGCTCTTACATAACAATCTTACAGCCAGAATTCTTTACAAACTAAAAATGAAGACAATTACGATGATAGTACATTCAACTTTGGTTAATGCTTTGCAGCTTGCACCAGCATTCCTGGCATGTTTATAAATGATGGCGCACTTCAATTGAAGGCAATACCGCGCCCTTAACATTTTTAGCTGCAAATGTTTAGTGTATTTGAAATGGAACCAAAATCTACTGGACATACTATGCATACTTGCACTTTGAATGCTATGAAAGTATCCACAAATACAAAAAGAAATACTTGAAACACGAGTGTTGGTTTTTATTTTAGTCTTTATGTAACCTTTATTTATCCAAAACGTTTTGCTTTGCTTCACTAGTGCGTATAATTTAAAACCATAGAATGTATAATTTAAAAGCATTAAATTGATCAACAAAATCAAAAGTGAAACTGAAAAAAACAACAACAACTAAGGATTAGAAGGATCGAGGTTTTTTGTTTGTTTGTTTTCACTGTGACATAACACAGCTTATTGTAATGAGCTGGGCTATGGATGTTTTATTGATATGCATTGCCTTAGGGTGGAGGGGTTGTGACACACGTCATGTTCATTTTATGAGTTTGTGAAGGCAACGCAGAGAATGAGGGAGAGAGAGGGAGGGCGAGCACTCTGTTTCATCGTGTCACGATATGCCATAAAGTAGCTGTGCTTTGTTGTAAATAAACGTGACTTTACTGTCTAACGTCTCCAGTGAAGCTTGGAAGGCATTCCATTGCACTAGCTGTTTTCAAAATATTGTTGAGTATAGCCTGGCACAACGCCTCAATGTAAGCTAGATTGAGCTGGCTCGTGCCTCAATGAACTCCCAATGTCAAAAAATACTGCTGTTATCTACAATTTACATAAGTTGTCACAATTGACAGACTATTTGAACCCATTAAAGATATGTGAAGCTATATTATTTTTATTTGTACATATACTGTAAAGTTGGAAAAAAACAGCTAGCTAGTAAAGTAAACAAAAAAGATTTTTGAGGATTTTGCTGTGGTACTGATTGGTTGAAAACAAGGATGTGAGAGATGAGAACCAACTTCTTTTGTTTTCTTTCTTACAGTACTTCCTTTAGTTCTTTAATGTACTTAACTTATTCACGCAAAACTGGTGTTCCTCTAGCAGAGCTTGTCACGGTACTGAGTCTGATGTAAGTTGTACCACTGAGTTACTAAAATCAAGCATACAACCTTTTGCCATGGAAACATGACAGGTTGCTTGGACTACAGATTGCCTCCTACAGTGTTCTTGAATAAATGATTCCAGACTAGATTTAGAAGTAAAGAAATACAAAGACTATAGCTCACTGTGTTAGGCACATTTTCCAAAGGGGGAAGGAGTAGGATGGTTCGCTAACAATAGTTAGATGCAGAATGTGGACGTCATGCCAGCTAGTCTGACTCACACTGTATGAGCTAATGAGTTTCAATAGGGTCCCATCAAAGTTGTTGCTTAAAAAGACAAGAATGTTGATCAGAGGTACTATTGTATCAATATCAACCCCAAAAAATAGGTCATTTAAGTACATGATAAATGACTCCAAATATTGTGAATGCGGCCCAGTATGGTGCAGTGCAATTCTGTTGCAGATTGAAACAAGACAATGTACTTCAAATAAATCATTCCAGCCATCATCAATCCATCTGTTTTCTCAATCGCCGATCACGTTGTTCATCTAAATTGGCATGATCTGTGAAATGGATAAGAGATTATCAAGACAACAGCGAAAGTGATAAGTCATCTTTCTTTCCGCAGGTGTTTGACAAGTTGAAGGAGCACATGCTGATCCCTCTGTCCAACAGTGAGAAAGTGAAAGTGGACGGAGCTCTAACATGCTGCTCTGTGCTCATCAATAAGAAGTCCAACAACTGAACAGAGCCTCTGTCGTATCACAACAGATTACTACTCTTGGTGAAACAGTCATGGTTACTTGATAAGCAGATTTGGTATTTTTATTGAGGTGAAAATCAGAGTATTCGGGGAGGACACATTTTGTTGCTTACAAAGTTCATATTAACTTTTCTTTAAATGTATTAATGAATGGAGAAGTACCAATATAATATATTTCAGTTTGTGTTTGCTTGTTGAGGTCAAGCCTCAAATAAGATGTAACGCTACTTTTGTCTTTGTTTCCCTTTAATTTTTGCTAGAATCGAGTCAATAATGACAACTTGGAGTATATAACTTTGCACTAATAAATCAGAGGAGGCCTATTAGTATTCGACATACTGTATGTTGAAGTCCACCACTGTTTAGACTGTGCTGATTCTGTGAGCGAGAGCTGAGGAAATGACATCAGGAGGTGATGCTTGCGTATGGGCAGGCAGGCAGTGATGAAGCATGGAAAGAATTTGGTTTGTTCTGTTCAGAGGAAAGAAAGGCTTGCGACGCCAGTAAACACTAACTCTTAAACTTGCTCCATCTTCCTTTCTCTCTCTCTCTCTCTCTCTCTCTCTCTCTCTCTCTCTCACATATACTTTGCTGTTGACTCATAGACAGGTTTAGGTTAATTCATTCATTCTCGTTCTGTCACACTGTTTGGTCGTGTGACAGTTCGAAGGAATTGTACGTACAACCAACAGCTGACAAGATGCCGGATGAATGCATCCGCGAAGCAAAAGTCATCATTCTCAAATTGTTCCTGTGAAAATGTTTGCCCAGTGAGTGATTAACTTTTATGATCCTGGCTAATTCTTTTGTTTGAAATTGACATTTTCTACCTCCTCACTGTAATATCCTTTCCCTGCTGATTCAAATTAAAGGGTTTTATCATGACATCATTTATTTGGCGGCTCTTTGGTGTACACATGCAGTGAGATAATAACCACTTCATCTGTTGACTTTTGAGGAGGTTTATGTAACTTTTTTTTATTGCACTAATCGACTGATCCTTTGTTGTGATTATCTCTGTTGAAACGCAGACGTTTTGGTTTCAATGAAGTTTGTGACTGTATGGTACTGGTATTAATTGAAAATAGCATTCCATCTAACTAATTTACATAATAAAGTAATACCTAGTATTCAACTGATTTGTTTACTTTTAGTATTGTTACTGTAGTAGAGCAGCTGATGCAATGTTATGAATTTGTGTTTTGAATGGGGTTGTTTGTCAGCGGTGACTATCAAGGGCAATATGGTAAATGGATCGCAACAAAGATAGAAATATATATGAAGATGCTGTCGCCATCTAGCGGCAAGAAAATGAAAACGGCAGAAATGTACCAGGTTGAGTATTTGACATTAATCATGCAACGGCCAAGAAAGTCTATTTTATTGCACACACATTGGGGAAATTGTTGATTATTAAAACAAAGATAATTTCTGCATGAATATTAAGTTGCGAAGAAGCACTTAATATGGCAAAAAAAAAAAAGGACGGCTGCATATTTCAATATTTCAGCCATTTTTACTCAAAAGTTTAATAGTTAAAATACATAAATCCATAACTACACAATGGAAACGATTAAACAGTGGCAAATGAAGCAAGACACTAACAATAAAAAAAACACATTTAAATACAAGACTTTGAAACTTTATTTTTTATTTTTTTGCCTTTATATAAAACTATGAAAAGAGTCCTGTAACTATACAACTGCTCAAACCACCAACTGTTGGTACGTTTACTTAACAAAATAAAATAAAAAAAAATGTGACATTGCACTGGTCAACAACGAATTTTAATCATAGACTGATTTATTTGTCCTTAAATGTATTTTTGAGAAAAATACAATACAATTCAAAAAAATAATGTAGTAAAATTTACATTCCTCTCTGATTATAACATTTATTAAAAATATGTTCAGCAGCGTTATTAACCAAAGGCAATTGTTGTTTTGCAATCAGCTTGCTCCCTCTAGTGGCTACAAAAGACAGACGCAGCCATGGAGGTAAAATAATTTAGCAAATACACATAGGCCTACGCATAGAAAGGCCACAACCCAGCTGCAGGACAGCTATCCACTCCTTTGTGGAAGGAGAAAAAGTGGGTGGAAATGCCAAAGCTACAAAATGGCCCGCAGCAAGCCACTGGTTTACATGTTTCTCCTTAATTAAACTGCCAAGAACAGGCTCTGTGAGGGTTGTATGAGGGTGACGTCCACAAGTAGCGGTTGTGCTCAGTGAAACATTGCACAGCATAGGATCACTGGGATTTGCCATTCGCCATTGAAGAAGCCCTGTGCTCTACACAGGCGAGCACAGGTTCAACCTAAGCACATGAAAAACAACCATGACAGAGTCTGGAGATGCTGTGGAGAAAGTTCTGCTGCCAGCAACATCCTCGAGACATAGGTGTCAAACTCTTATCCTGGAGGGCCACTTTCCTGCATGTTTTCCATCTCTCCTTGCTGCAACAAACCTGAATCAAATGATCAGGATCTTTATCAGGCACCTTCAGAGCTTGCTGATTAGTTGATCATTTGAATCAGGAGGTGTGTTGCAGCAGGGAGAGATGGAAAACATGCAGGAAAGCGGCCCTCCAGGACCGGAGTTTGACACCTGTGCTAGACTAACCAGTCTGGCGTGGGTCAATGATGGTCCACATGCCACACCTCCGCTGACTATAAAGAGAAGAAGAGGAGCCTTTTCGATTGGCCTGGAACTAAGTCGGCTGTGTTCACTCGTACAATGACATAAACGTCCATTTCTAACTGCGCCTGCTTGTGAAAATAACGAAAGAAAAGAAAACTCCAGTCATGTGCACAGTTATGCACTTTCCGCTAGACTTGTGCCGGACACCTGAATAGGGCCTTTTATGTTACAACTGTATTCGTAAATTGATTGACTTAAAAATGTCCCTTTATAAAGAAAAACAGCACAGCTGTGGTCTCAATTATTTTTCAACACGAATAAAGCTGTAAATTCGGGTGAATAATTTGACCAGGACATTTCCCATAGGTGCCAGTTCCTCCCCGGTCACAAACCGAGCAAACAGGATAGAAGGATATATTTTTGCAAAGGAGCCCCATGAGCAACTGGAACATTTGCCAGGGGCCAAGTCAACGTGCTAGTATCAACTTTGTCTATATTCTTTTATGTACAGCGTTTAGAGAAAAAAAAACATATTGCCGTGTTACACTATATTGCTACATGTGTAGATATCATATATCTTGTTATAAATCGGAAATAAAAAATAAAAATAAGCGGTCATTAAAGTAACATCTTTACACTTAAAAAAATATGACCTTGATTTTGCGCACCAACCCATATTAGCAATCCATAGTCAGGACTCCCAAATACAGTATACAGATAAATGGAAGGTATAATATTGCCTAATATTGACAGTGACATACAGTGATGACATAGAATACATATAATATACTATATGTAACTGTAGATTTGCATTTACTGTAGTATTATCAGGCCAAGTCGTTTTTGCCATTTTTTGAAAAAACTCTCTAAATATAGTGAAACCATCACTAAGTCGTTGCTCTTACTCGCTACCTTGCTTGTACAAGCGTCTACATGTGTGCACATAAAATAAAAGCACAACTGTCAAAATAAAAGCTCTGCATATTTTACGTTTTACTTTGACTTCATGGTCCCTGTGAGGACCCGTCAGAGACTGAGTGGGCCGGACGTGGCCCCCGGGCTGTACTTTATCAAGTGGGTGTTCTAGACAGACAAGATTCTCTGCAGGCTTTCACCAATGAGGCAAATGGTACCGTATATTCGATCGGAGAGAAGCCATTGTTCAATGAAAGGTACACGATAGCCCACTTTAAGGCAGAAAAAGAAAATTCTTTGCGGTTGACTTTTCAAAAGGACAACACTGTCTGAGCTGAGCAGCGAGAGCCCAGGCTGTTTGAAAGATCTTGAAATTGCTGTACGACCAATCTGATGACGTTTGAGAAGATCCTAAAGAAAATACCTAAAATGATCGATCAATTTAGGGGAACATAGTCATTTCTTCAATCAAAGAATATAAGGCCAAAAAATGAAGTGGGTGAATACTTATTCAAGAAATTATATATTACAGTGAGCTCAGATATGTATTGTATAATGGATCTTGTACAGCGGCAATAAGCTCCACTTGTTACACTGATAGGTTTAGCTGCAGGGTAAGTTAGTATACAGGTTTCCTGCCCCCCTTATGCCAGTGTCCATGTCATGGACTCTCAATGCAGGCTTAGAAAGAGGCAAGTAGGAATGGTTTAGGAAGTTGGTGTCCAAGCAATCAGGGACACAGAAACAGTGACACGTATTTGGAAGAAGCTCTCCCTCCACCCCTGGGCCTCTTATCTCCCCGAGCTGCTCACAGACATACATGTTTCCTGTTGAACAAAGGATAACACTCTCTCTGTTCAGACTCACATAGTCTGGAAACAATTTAAGTTCTGTTCTAGAGTTTCCCTCTTCCCGGTCTCCGGTGTGGTGGTCTTGCTCTGACGAGAGAAGCTGCGTAGATTCCTGGCATGCCTTACCCAATTCTGAGACCTCATCCTGAGACATGACCTCCACTACAGAAGGAGTCACTTCTTCAAAGTGTTGCTTTGCAGTAACTGGAGGGTCCTGTAGTTTGAGTAGAAAAAACACTGTGTATTTCCCAAGGCATGGAGTGCCACAAAGTAGAATATTCAAACAAAGTTCACAAATAAATGTCCAAATTACCCATTCCTGCAAGTTGATCTCAGTCAGAAAGCCTTGAAGGACTTTGTCAAGGTTCGGCACTGGCGGCCAAAAACATTCCTTGAGCTTGCTATGAACGGAATCATGTAAGATATACACATTGATACACTATAAGGTACTAGATTGTATAATTACGTAAAGCGGAAGTCAACCCAAACATACTTTTTTTCCAGAATATGTTCTATGCAGGCCCACTAGTCCAAGCACGGAATTCTGATTAATATTGCATTTGTGGAATTTGAGAAACCCACTCGTTTTTAGCTAGCTCAGGGGGCTGGCCATTTTGTCACTTGTCATGAAAGTTGCTCAGGGCTCAGATAACGACATAGTTCAGCTGTTTTCTGAAGCTGAGCCATGATTGGTCGTTATTTGAGCCCTGAGCAACTTCGATGTCATCTTCAGTCGACAGAAGTGACTAAATGGCCGCGCCCTGAGCTAGCTAAAAACGGGTGGATTTCTCATATTCTACAAACGCAATAGGCTATTAATCAGAATGCCATATTTCAATGAGTTGGCCTGCATAGAACTTATTCTAGAAAAAAAATATGTTTGAGTTGACTTTAAGGACTGAATATTACATTGAAATGCATATTTAATGGGAAAATGTAAAGTTGTACCGGAAGTAAGCAACACCCAACGAGATGAGGATAACAGCAGTTACCAGTAATGTGGCAGTGATGCCAGTCATGAGCAAAGTGTCTGTAAAAGTCACATTATGGTATGATGTTGGTGGCTAATTAAATTTCAGTCATTTTTATCTCAAGCAAGCAATGTTTACTAAAAAATGAATAGCTCACAGGCCATGCGGCAGCAGAGGGAGCTTACCTATGTCAGGAGGAGTTTTCCCAGTGAGAACGTTGGACCATTCGCTCCAGTGACCAGAATAAAAGGATCCATTAGGTTTAGTTCTAACCTTCATTCTGTACTGAATACTTGAAGGAACCTCCAGACATGTACCAGTTGCTGGGCCCTTAGGGGAAATTATCTGAAGAAACATGTATTGATGGGACTTCAATATTCAGTATGAATAAATCAATGCAATCTTAAAGATGAAGTCAACCCAAACATATTTTTTTCAAGAATATGTTCTATATAAGCCCACTAGTTGAAACAAGGCATTCTGATAAATATCGCGTTTGTGGAATAAGAGTTAATCCACTCGTTTTTAGCCATCTCCGGGGGCGGCCATTTTGTCACTTCTGTCGACTGAAAATGACATCACAACTACTCAGGGCTCAGGTAACGACCAATCACGGCTGACCTGTTTTCTGAAGGAATGTTACTATTTTGTTTCTGTTTACCTTATTCATATAGTCCTGTTTGTATTTTGAGTTATAGTATAATGCTTCATGACTACCAGATTTAGGCTTTGCCTGTAAATATTCTCATTCATCGTAATTTCAATCTCTGGGCATTGAATTGATCACAACCTCATAATTAGGTTCCACTGTACTTCATACTAACATGCTGAATGTAATACTCTCACTGTAAATAAACATTTCTTGACTTCTTATTTTCAAAGACAAAAGCCCTATTGGAAACATAGAGAATTTATGGTAATGGCTTAGGTGAACAACCCCAGTGGCTTTCAAAGATAGAAAGCATTACATCTTACCAGCCATGCTTTGCTGTCTCTGATTTGGCAGCCAACTTCATATTGCAGATGGGAAGACCGCGTCGTAAGAGGAGCTTCCCACTTCAAGCACAACTTATTTTTCTCCAGTAATCCTCTCAGATGAGCTGGTGGGTTTGTTTTAACTAAAATCAAAAGGTACACACAGATAAGCTGGCGTAATCATGAATGTCATTATTAACAACTTTAATGTGTGTCACTCTCTGTTAAATGTGGCAGAATATTTGACTAACTCCAAAAGTCTAAGGCCATTTTTAACCATGTGAATTAGTAGCAATATACACATAAACAGTATGTGAAAAAAGTGAAAATCCATTGAGAAATGTGTGCATTTACTGGATAGCGTATGAGCCATTACCCTAAACATGTTATGTACGTCGCAATCTGATTGCTACAAAAAGTAGCCAAAAGAGGACAATTTATGTCCCATTATCTTAAGATAAAACTAATCCAACTGGTCAAAAAAATAAAGCCAAAACTTAACTTCCCTCACCGATATTTTTCAACGTGAACTCTTGGGAGTAAAACGTCCTGCTGAGTGGAAATGCAGCAGTGCTGAGTTTGACTCTGACTTTTTTGGACTCATCTCCCTGAAAACTGCACTGGTAACTCAAGTTCCTGTCAGGCAAACATTCTGTCCAATCAGTCCACCCCAAAGAGTCACTGCAAGATATTTCATCTCATGTCAAATATCACAGTGAAGATCAGCGTCCACTTTAGTCTAAAGGATTGAATGTTGTAGAAATGCATGTTTTGACTGGATGATAGGATTTAAATTGCTACCTGAGATGCATCTTATTGAAAAGTTTGCAAACATCTGATTGGCTGAATCTGCTGTTGTTCCACTGACAGGTGATGGTTTGCAGATCAGAGGTGTAGCACATTAGTGAAATGTCATCTGTAGAGAGAAGAGGTTTGCTTTTGAATTATTGCATCACCAAATGAAAACATTGTCAAACAATTCATCTGCCTGGGCATTTCTCTACCGGTATCTACACATCTATGTTCTGAAGTCATCCATCCATCCATTATCCAAACCGCGTCTCCCCACAAGGGTCGCGAGCGTGCTGGAGCCTATCCCAGCTGGCTTCGGGCAAGTAGGCGGGGTACACCCTGAACTGGTTGCCAGCCAATCGCAGGGCACACAGAGACAAACATCCGCACTCACAATCACACCTCGGGGCAATTTAGAGCGTCCAATCAACCTACCATGCATGTTTTTGGAACGTGGGAGGAAACCGGAGTACACAGAGAAAACCCACGCAGGCACTGGAGAGAAAATGCAAACTTCACACAGGAAGGCCGGATTCGAACCGACGCCCTCTGCACTCTGAGGCGGACGTGCTGACCAGTCGATCACCGTGCCTTTTGTAAGACTACACTAACAGCTGTGTTTCTTTTCCTCTATTTACACACCTGCACTTTGTGGCACCACATCCCTCACAGGGTCTGACCAGCGGCTCCAGTGCCCTGCACTCTCAATATTGGCACACTTGACTGCAATCTGGACTTGGACCTCTTCTCCTGGTTTGAGAGACACCCACTTACCCTCCCACTTATCAATGTTCTGTAATATCAAGCGTAAACAAACAATTTAGGGCTGAGAATTTAAACAGGCAAAACAAAATCATTGTTATTTATGTACATACTTTTACATATATTGTTAGGTCTACCAATCACAAAAAATATGCCTTATGAGAAATACTGTGTATTGTGCTTTTGTTGTCACAATTTAAAACCGTTCCCAGGCGTCTGAATAAAAAGTCATAATGCTCAAAGGATAATAGCCAGCGGTGGGCATTCTGTCAGACTGGCTGACCGGTCTGTCAGTCCGTCATTGACGGATGCCCGTTTTGCTGACGTTTTTTTGGGGTGGAGCCACGGAGGCAGGGGAAGTGGAGGGGGGGGGGGGGGGCAGAGTGACTGACGGACCGACAGATTTCTGACGGAATGACTGACAGACTGACCAAGTGACAACTACAATTCTGTTCGTCACGAAAAGTGACGGATGGGTACCCCGGCCGCTGACCGATGACAAATGACGGACCAACAAAATTTAGTAAGATGCCCACCTCTGATAATAGCACAAAATTGCATATGTTTGGAGAGGAAGTTCTGTTATATGCAAATGAGCCACTGCTCATCACCCCAAAGCATATTTAGCAGGTGGAATGAGGCGAGCAGCAACGACTAGCCCAGTGTATGAAGAGTGAGCGCCCATTTAAATAACTAGTGCATTTTCATTCATTTCCACTTCATCACCAAGCTGCCAAATTACACTTGTTTTCAGATCTGTGCATATGGCACATGCAGCGGACACAATGTCAAACACATGTACTCACCTCACCCACATCAACTAAATGGCTGAATATTTGAGCATGTGCAAGGTTTTTTTATTTTTTATAACGTTTGTATTCGGTATTCCATGCTAACACTGCAGCTCTGCTTACCTTTTGAATTTGACATGATAATGCTTCCGTATAGTCCGGCAATAAATCATGGTTGGATAAACTGTGTGGCAAATTTGTTTGGCAACATTTTAAACAGCGGGCTCACAGATAGTTTTGGGACTAACAACAGATTTACTATGGTTGTCTAAATTCACACATGATTCAGAGACACATGACTACTTGTGCATTTAAATGTTGAAGTTTCTAAATACGTGTTAATACCTCTTTGGTCCTCTCTCCAAGCCCCTTGGAGATGTATCGGATCCTATATCGTAGCTTATCCTCCCAGTATTTTGGCACATTTGTGAGGCATGAAACCTGCAGCTGTCCAGGTTGGCCATTATGATGTAAAGATACACTGAAGGGGGCATCAAGGAGAACTAGTGGAGTCAGGCAAAACAGAACAGTTCTGAATCCACAAGAGTTTATATGAAGATGTAACGTTTCGAGTCATACCACTGTACACTACTAGACAACAAAATGATGCTTTTTCATTTCTAACCAATGCCTGCCACTTGCTGGATGGAAACTGTGTGATAATGGCACACGGACAGTCATCGAATGAACAACACTAAATTGATTGATTAGTCATTAAACAGTTGAGCTGAGGAAATACTAGTCTTACTGTGGTCTTCCACACTGACGATGCGACTGTAGATACTGGCGTTGCTGTTGCGCTGTACCACTTGGAGGTGTATATCCACATATGTGACAACATCCGAATCAGGAAATGAGCAGACATGGAGCAAAGTTCCTTCGTTTGTTCTTTGGGTCGACAATTCACATCTTTTCTCGCCTTTCCTTGAGCGTGATGACATACATAATTGCTGCAATTTACTTGTATTAGTATCATATAATAGTAGTGGCAAATTAAACATACACTGTACATTTTTGTATGAAATGTACTGTAACTGTGTAAGCATGTTTCCTACAGAAAGAAGATTCAAGATATACATTTGATCAAAATTTTAAAAAGTAAATTCATTGGTTGTCAGTGGTATTTAGCAAAAGCCTATTTCTACTAGACATTATGTTATATTGTCGCTGCCATGTTAAAAAGACGTATGTCCATTTTTTTTCAATTTTCTTATTTTTGCTTGAATGGTGTTTCCGCGTTACAGACATCGCATTAAAGTGAAAATGAAAAAAAATTCCCATATTGGACAGAAGTGTTTTTTACAGGACAGCGACAATATGCAAATTCACACAATACCAGTTAGTTCTTTGATAATAATAAGTCAAGTGATGTCTTTAAGCAACATACTTGCCAATGTTGTAGAACAAATCATAAGTCCCGTTGTCTGTGGACTCAAAGAAGCAGGTGAAATCCTCTTCTGTCCTTGTAAAACATTTCGGGTCATCTTCTTCCTTCAGGAGGAAAATATCTGCCCCCAAAATTGTAACTATGAAAAGACGGTCGCACAATATTTGACATCATTTATGATTTATATTCTGTCTTACCATCTTGTGAAAGATGAGTGCCAGTCACATACTTGCAACATATCCAGAGCACGCAAAGCACTTGTATCCACATGCTAAAGAGTATCTTCCTGATGTTGTTCAATTTCATGATGAATTGAAGTAGTTTGAAATATCTGTCAGCCTGCAGGAAAACCAGCACATGCTTGTACGTGTTTGTTGTCGTGCCAAGGGTGTTTTGACTCAGTGAGGGTGGTGGCGGCAAGGGACCGGTCTAATGTGAAAAGAAGGAAACGTGCGCGTGTGTGTGTTGTGTGTGTGTGGGGGGGTGCGCACATGTGTGC
This sequence comes from Filicampus tigris, assembly GCF_054856515.1. Taxonomy (NCBI): domain Eukaryota; kingdom Metazoa; phylum Chordata; class Actinopteri; order Syngnathiformes; family Syngnathidae; genus Filicampus; species Filicampus tigris. The sequence continues at coordinate 5,209,413 of NC_141228.1, read as the reverse complement.
ATGAGTGGTGAAGCAGTGTGGTTTATCCAGCAGTAGTTCATACCTCAACAGTGTAGCAAAAGCTGTTGTACATTTAGGTAAACAAGCAGCGTAATCAAGTGTACATTTTAAGGTAGCCCTTTGAAGGGTTCGTGAATCGAATAAATAAACACATGCATGAAGAGGGCGGCACGGTGTGTCCGACTGGTTAGCACGTCCGCCTCACAGTACAGAGGTCGTGGGTTCGAATCTGGCCACGGCCTTCCCGTGTGGACTTTGCATGTTCTCTCTGTGGTTTTTCTCTGCGTACTCGGTTTCCCCTTCACATTCCAAAAACTTGCATGGTAGGTCACTCTAAATTGCCCCTAGGTGTGATTGTGAGTGTAAATGGACGTTTGTCACTGTGTGCCCTGCAATTGCCAGTGTAGGGTGTCTCCCACCTACATATTTTTTTTCAAGAATATGTTCCCAGCAAGCCCACTAGTTGAAACACGGCATTCTAATTAATATTGTGTTTGTGGAATATGAGTTAACAGCAAAATCCACCTGTTTGTAGCCATCTCAGGGGGCAGACATTTTGTCATTTCCATTGACATCACAACTACTCAGGTCTTAAGTAAAGACCAATCACGGATGACAGATGAGCCGTGATTGGTCGTTACCTGAGCCCTGAGTAGTTGTGATATCATTTTCAGTAGACAGAAGTGATAAAATGGCCGCCCCCGGAGATGACTAAAAACAAGTGGATTAACTCTTATTCCACAAACGCAATATTTATCAGAATGCCTCGTTTCAACTGGTGGGCTTGCATAGAACATATTCTTGAAAAAATATATGTTTGGGTTGACTTCCGCTTTAAGTGATTTATAAATGTTAATGAAGAGTTTTTAACCATTCCCTTTTAGCCTATTTATAAACAATAACTTATTTTTATGCTATTATTATAAGTGATAGTGACATTGTCAGAGTGACATTAACCCTCTGTGTTTCAGCCCTCTGCTGCTGACCATTTGTGTCCACCAAGCTTTGTTTCTACCAATAATTTTAGCCGTATTAATGGAATGGAAGCGTAATGCACAGTAATGCAATGACTCAGGGTGGAGAAATCCTTGTTATTTGCTGGATTGTATCATAGAAATGGGTTGACTGGGTTTCGTTCCAGACCCAACCCTTCAATGTTTCTGCCTTTATGTGTCCTACCAGGTTGCATCATTTTCCAATTTCTGGACAAGGGGAAAAAAAAATCATGTAATCCTAATCTCCTGAATGAAGTCTCTAATGCAGGTCTAGACAAATATATGGCCACTTGTGGCCCGGCCTTAGTCTCTGACTGGCCCTCAAATTGACCATGAAGTCGCATTTAAAAGTAAAATATATGGTGCTTTTTTAAAAAAAAAAAAAAAAAAAAAAAAAAAAAAAAAAGCCTTCCTTTTATGTGCATGTGTGGACACTAGTACAAACGAGGTAGCAAGAAAGTGCCACAACCATTTGTGTTTTGGCGTCCTGACTAGGAAAGGCTAATATGAGTTTGTGGTTGGTGCATTACTGTATATTGCATATGCATTAAAACAAGCAAAAAACAAATATCACAGAAAAATCGGTATGTGGCCAAAAATAGTGATGAGGAACAAGCTGAATTTGCAGTGGTGTCGAAGATAGAAATGTTTCGCTTATATTTTAGGTTTCATTATTCAGGTGTTTGAGAGTCAAAATATTAAATTAAATCAAAATTTTAATATTTTGAAAAAATACCTTTTTTTTGTTACTGGTATTGTATTGGGCCCCATTTCATTGTGCAGCTGTATCTAATACATTGAAATTGTCCCTATAAGTGGATACATTTGCCTCAGGAACTGAGCTGAAGCTGAGCTTTCTCCCTTGTGTTCGTCTATTGTTAGAGAGTATTTCCTGCAGTTACACTAGGACCAAAAGGCCCCAGGTTGAATTCCCTCTCCAAGTGTACGGCTCAGCTTATTTGTGATGTGCCCTCGAACACCCAGCTGCTTCACAGGCCTTGGAAAGCACATTGCTCGCATGTGTCACACATTGTGTGTGCTTGCTGTTCACCTTTGTGATGGGTTAAACATTCAGGTCACATTTTGTGAACATGTGGATTGTGTTCAACAGGGTTGAAATTTATATAAAGAGCATGATTCAAAATCTGTTTTTTTAAATTTTTTAAATTTTTTTAAGAGAAACGGGGCTGAGAAAGAGAATTTAGGTTAGTTTGTTTTTCTCCTAGTACTATGCAGTCATTATACTACTCTGACACTCCAGCCAAGTAGGTGTCGGTAATGCACCTCAAACGCCAGCTTCAGCAGATCTAGAAAAAATGTGGTGATTTTATGTTTAGGTAGGATAATGTGTGCCTTTTGTGTGTTATTCAGATTCACTTTCTGGTGTCACATATTTCAGCACAGCTGTTACATCGATAACAATCTTCAAGGGGTCTTCTTAACACACTGTCCATCCTTTACTTACATCAGTTAAAAAAAATGAAACAAAATGTTTTGTTGTACAAAGCTGTAAATATTTGGGAAAAACATGATCTGACACCATAATATCGGTCTTAGTTTAATATTCTTTTTTGTAGTCAGATTGCCTGATGATACAAAAAGTTCATTTAAAACCATGTTCGCATGTTACAGTGTAACGGCCTGGACCACACCTCTGGGGCCAAAGACCAGGAAATCGATGCCACATCCAAAGATGGCTACATCTGGCTCCTGATATGGATGGTGGCAGGAAGAAGAGGATGAGAAGCAAGGCGGGCATGGAGACACAACAATTTGACGGATGGATAAATGCTGTTCCAGAGCATGCTGCATCCCAGTTTGGACTCCGAGTTCAGTGTTAAAAAAAAATAGTGCAGTTTTCCAGTTTGTGTGGTGGTTCTCAAGTTCTGAAACTAAAGATCTGTTTCCAATTACACTATAGTTGGTGAGGCTTTTTAAAAAAACTCTGGGCCAAATATGGCTCATGAATGAACTTGCTTAGTTGAGGTTGAATTAAGTCAGACATCAGGAACCAGTTCTAGTCCATAGTAGTGACAGTTATGGTTATATGATTTGGCTGAGATGTGGACTGCAATCAGGAACCAGTTCTGATCCATTGTAGGGCCAGCTATGGTTATAAGATTTGACTGAGATGTGGGCCTTGTGTGGCCCACATGTGGATACCAGATGGGGACCACTAAAGGCACGTTTTTATTGAGGTATGTGGACCAAGTGCAGGTGGGTTGTGTGGCCCATCACTGGGCCACACCAATTTTGCTATCCGGGGAGTGACCATGAGCCTCTTGGCTACTTCTCTGACCAGTGCTCTAACAGTTTACGTGGACGGCCATGTCTTGGTAGGTTTGGAGTTGTGCCATACTTTGACCAGTACTTCTTGATGTTCAAAACTTGGGGTATTTTTTTATAATCTAACCATGCTTAAAGTTATCCACGCCTTTATCCCTGACCCATCCGGTGAGTTCCTTAGTCTTCATGATGCTGTTGTTCACTATTGTTTGCTAACAAACCGCCGAGGCCTTCACAGAAGAAGTGTATTGTAAGAAGTGATTAAATTACCGGTACACATAAATTGATGAACTAATTAGGTGACTTCTGAAAGAAATTGATTGCACTGATTGTCTTAAGTGGCATAATACACAGGGGTGAATATACATGTAAATGCGCATCATTTTCATTCCATTTCACAATGATGTGCAACTTTGTGTGGATCTATCACATAAAATCTCAACAAAATACACATGTTTGTAATTTCCACAAATGGTGAACAACTTCAAGCAGTTGAGATACTTTTTCAAGGCAGTCTACCATTTCTACGGAATCCAGTATTAACATGATACTGTTTTATGATACTGCTTGTTGCTGAATGCAAATTTCCTGCTTCACTAAAATCAAATATAAATACAGATATGTTTGGACACAGGGCTTTGTGAGCATGATCCACTAATGTTGGGGGTTTGTTTAGTACATTCGGGTAATGTCTCACAGACAAGGCACAAATACCTTGTTTTTTTCTTATAGTTAAGCAGTGGTCTTTGCGGAAGTCATCAGGAAGGCCGTGTTTGACAGACACTTCCGACATTGTAGTTTGTTTATGGAGGAAGGAAACCCAATGACACATCAACTTAAGGCAACAGAGGAGATAAGTGTTTGGACCCTCAACACAAGTTGCCATAATGCTCACACTGTTAGTGATTGAGAAACTGTGGAAAATAAATTCATACAAGATTAAAATGACTTTTGTTTGATAATGATATATCGGGATTGCTTATCACTTTTCTAGTATTCACAGATGCAAAAACACACAAGTCAGAAGACAAAGAAAAGTATGGTATGGTCTTTAGCTTCGACACGCAAGAAGGTCATTCCATAACAATGGTTGCTTTATGTTTGTTAATATTGTTGTTTTTTAATAACTAAAACACAGTTTACTACTTATGATTATAAATCAACATCAATTAGAGCTTGATCTATAAGTAAAGAGGTGCAATTATACACAAAATCCATGGTTCGGTTTGATTCTATACATGAGTGTCACAGTTTAATACTTTTTTGATATTTATTTATTTTTTTTACAGTTGTTTTTTAATTGCAAAATGTTTGTGTTTTTTTTTTAAATGAGTTTTAATCTTGGCACAGAGCACTGATTCTGAACCACTCCAAATTGTGCATCCATGCCCATATTCAGACCGTAGAAGAAACATGCTAGTGATAGTTTGTCGAACTTGGTAATCAGAAACGCTAAGGCAAGCCCGTTTGAAATGATACAGCCTATAGGCGATTAATATTTGATCCGACCAGACAAAATAGCGGATAAACGGACGGGGGAAGGGTACTGTGGGCGAAAAGCGATAAACGGACCGCAAATTGTTTGTAAAATTCCCAGCTCTGGTAACACCTGTGACAAATCAAGAAATGTTGGTTATTCAAGATTTTGGACAGCGCAAGCAAAACCACACTTCTTGACTTATTAACATATCAGCTAGTCATACAGGTTGCCCAATGATTTTTAAGTCTTCTTCTAGTCAGTTCTTAAGAGTGTCAACATATAAAGTGAATTTATTGACTTACAGTGTGCTTTTCAAAATGGTCATGCCTCCAATGACCTCTTGCCCCAAGAAGATGTTTGCAGGTATGCAGCAATTTTTCAAAATAAAGTTTTTTACAAATTGTAACACCAGTGGGATGAAAGCCAAGGACAGCTATTTTCTGTTCGATTATTTTTTAATTAATATTTGATATTTTCCTTTTTTCAAGCATTGTACTGAATACCAATATCCATTTACTATATATAATAAGCTTTAAATCAAGAGAATATCATTTTGAATTTGAAATCTTTCACTAAGCCATGACTCCTTACACGAGGGAAATGCTGAATTCATAGCAGTAGCCATACTCTTCACATTATATTTTAAAAAGGTGCATTAAAACTGGCATATTTATGGTTAAATAACAATAACTCACTTGTTCAAACAAAACGTGTATTTCGTGTCATTGTCCTACACTTTTGTATGTTTTTCCTGGTGAGTAATGTACGGACAGGAAACAACAATAGAAAACCTTCACAAAAGAAGTAAGAATGATAGTAGTTTACATATCAAAAGTTTTATTCAGTGAGTGTAAATGAAAAACTGTACACATTGTTAAATTGCTTACATAACAAGAGAGTAAACAGGATGTACATGTTAGACATTTTAGATCACAATTTGAAACTAAGGAACAATTGACACTGTAGGTAGGAATGTAATACAAGTTTCACTGATTCATTTGTACAGTGAAAAAAAATGGAAATACCGTACACATATGACTTGCTTGATTACATAAAATCTGTACAATATGTTTGCCAATTACCAACTCTGAAAGGAGCACACATCTGTGGTTCTTAAATGAACTTATGTTAACAGCCACACGTCTCTCGCTCTTTGCCAAATAAAAAAATGTTATGATGTTAAGTTGTTATTCTCCATAACTGTGAGGTCACTTTAGTCAATCAAAAGCCTGAAGAAAGTCAAATGTGTAAGTAAGCTATTATAAAACATTGACAAATAATTGCTAAATACAGTTACTCCTGAATATCACCCTTGAATATAAAATTTACATAACGTTCAAAATTTTAAAAAAAAACAAGCGAAACAAAGCTATTCAACCGGCACATGTAAAAACATTACACAAAGGAGAGAATGACAGAAAACAACTCAAAAAACAGGTTTTACCGTTTGACAAAAATTGAAGAAAATAACACCTTTTCTATAGTGTGCGGGATTCCAAAAAGTGACATATACTGCAGTTTGTAGGTGAAGAAAAGATGAAAACACAGAGGAAAATAAATGTTTTTTTAAATGCCCATGTTGTTGTAACCTTAAACATTCAAACAACCATTAGTGCATTTGTGTTGACCAATTACATTCAGGCTATAGGAGGCTTTGTTAACAAAATACTATAAACTATAATATATATATACAGCTTACTGTACAGTAGTTCACATGGCAGTGATCATCAACAGAGCGTATTAAAAAAGGCTGGTGTTAAGTGCTACATCGTATGTGTTTCCAGCAGTCTGAGAACTTAAATGATTGTCATTCACTCTGTGTCTGCTGTTTTGGGAGAACACGGAGCAAATCAGGTCCAGCATGAGCACCCCACAGACCCTGTGGTGTAACAGCAAGCCACATGACTCCGTAACCTTTGACACCCGGTCAAAAGTGGAACATCACCAACAACAAGAATTCCAATGATTTGACTCTTCCGAAAGTGGTTGCCTCCACCCGAGGCCACACTCCACATCTGCTAATGCTTCGGATACCTTCGCACAGTGTCCTTTCACAGTCCTCCATTTATAACTGGGTGGTTTTGAAAGAGCGTCTGGTCCTCCTCTCTCTGCGGTGAGCAGCGGGAAGGTGGCAGTAACGTGGTGACAATCTTTTGGACTTCCTCTTGTGGTGACGTGGCATGCTAGGGCCTGGGGGGGCTGGTAGTCAGGCCTCCTCTGCAGTAGCGTCTATTCCAGCGTAAGTAAAATTCTCGAAAAGTGCCATGTTCACATAGGCCTGCAAAAAGGAAGTTTAGACTTTGCATATTATTGACAGCTCATTGACAGTGTTGGTTTAGTTTTGTAGCAACGGTAACTGCATACAGTATATCATTTTGTAACAGGTGTTCCAAAAAAAAATAAAAAAATAACTACAAAGGAGACTGGTCTTCTTCTTTACCTTCCTGGCCTCTTGCATCCTGTTGAGCTGCACAGAGACTTGAGAGAAAGGGGGTCTTTCATACGGCCGATCCCTCCAGCACTGTTTCATCAGCTCATACCTGGAGAAGGACAGATCAAGTTGTCTCAAATGGTCTGGATAACAGACTGAATAAAGACGGCAAAACACGACTTACACTTCGTCGTCACAATTCTTGGGCTTCTCCATCCTGTAGCCTTGTGGCAGTTTTTCATAAAGCTCAGCACATGTCATACCACAGTATGGCGTGCCACCTGACACACATGCACAATACCTATCATGACTTGATTGCTTCGAATCCATACATAATATGAAAGGCTGTAAATCAAATGCAATATTATTTGGATTCTATTATTATGATTCAAATAGGTATGTTTACTTGCCTAGGCTTACAATTTCCCAAAGGAGAATTCCAAAAGACCACCTGAGAACAAAGATCATGGAACTCGTAAACAGTGCAGCTATTTTGAGTTACAATTTCTGTGGCATGCAAAATGCAACACAAAAATGCACAATACTGATGATTCATTGTAAATTATTCCACTCCAAGTGTAGAATTATTGCCTTATGCAGTGTAAAATTTGATTGTATAAGGATAATTGTCATATTTCTCAGTGTGTATACTGGACCTTATTACATCTTCCAATACATATTTTTGTTAGTTGTTTCTTTTATTCAAATACTGCTGTTCATCGCTGCGACTCAATAGGCAGCGCTAGCCCTTCTTCCAACTTGCTTCTCAGTGCATATAAATAGTTTGCAGTTGACATCCCAACGTCTGCTAATTTGTACCCAAGACTTCCTGGTTGTGCTTATCACACTTAACACACTACTATCATCCCTGCAGCGGCAGGGGGATGATTTGTTGTTTGGTCTTGAGAGCCGTTTTCTGTGGTAGGCAAAGTTGAAAGCTCACGAGAGGGTGAAATACGTCATTTTTGGTGCCACCATACAAACTTTCAGGCGTTGTTTTTGCTTTGCCGTCTCAGCCAAGGATTTCCATACCAATGGGTGCACCAAAGAAGATACTAGTTAACCAGGTCAACACTGTAATCTTGGTCTTTTTCTGTTTTACATTTTTGGAAGCTGTTATTCTTACTCACACGTCACTTTTGGTTGTGTACACACTGTAGTTCAGAGACTCAATGGCCATCCAGCGAACAGGCAGCCTACCCTGGGAGCAACACATTACAATGATGATGCTTAATGGCTGCTGACATACAGTAAATGTTGTCCTCATAAACTGTCAAAAATACAATAAATAGCGACTAATCATTCAATACATGTTCTTATCATTTTAAAGTTGATCTAGCTACAACATCGCCAACTACTCCTTGCTGATAATAATTCTCACCGTCTTCAACTGGCTCACAAAATAAGAAAATTTGATAAATTAGTTGTAAGAGTCAAGTCTAATTCACGCGATACTTACCATTGTCTTCTTAACATACACCTCTTCACCACGGGACAGACCAAAGTCTGCTATCTTTGCCACAAGGTTGTCACCAACAAGAACATTTCTGGCAGCCAAATCTCGGTGAATGAACTGATTTGAAATGAGTGAAGAAGAAGAGGGGAGAAGTTATGACAGGCAAAATCCATTGATTACACAATTGATTAAGACTTTTGCTGTCTTTGAAGAGCTGCACTCAGATACAGTTCTGAAATGACCCTAATAACTTCTAAAAAGTTCATACATGTATTGTTATAAACTTCCACACAATCAGGGCTCTATATCTGTGCCCGGCGCAAGTCTAGCGCAAGGTGCAGTCTAATTGTGCGCATGGGTTGAGTTTACTTGCTTTTTGTATATTCGTAGATTGTCGCAGGTAGAAAGGTGCGTTTGCGTCACTGTGGGAGTGAACACAGCCGACTTACTTCTTGGCCAATGAAAGCAGCTAAACTGATTCCTTTTAAATTTAGCGCAGGAGAGATGCACACACACTCTTTGACATTGCGGAATAAGAAATAGACTCACTAGAGTCCATGGAGAAAACCGAAGCGCACAATATCCGTTTATAAGGAACTGCAAGCAGTCCTCCACTTGCAGATGATGATGATGTTGATGATGAAGTCGACCAGGGCGATCACAGATCACCGCACTGACGTGGACACTTAGAGACCGCCTTGCACCCCAATCGTTCATGGTCGTGTGTGTGACACTCCCTCCCCCCCACCACCACCACAAATGCACACACACATCCAATTGCTGTGCAATAGCCAATGGGGGTGTTTAAAAAAAAAAAATAAAGGTGATGATAATAATAATAATAATGCATTAAATTTAGTTCTACAAGTATTCAGACGCTGTTGTCATATTTATGCAAGAAATGTGACAACAGCCACCACACATACCCGCAGGAACAGAATCTTTCTGCCTACGCTTTGATTAAAATTGCATAACACTACCTGTGCCACAACTTAAACCTGCTTTCAGCTGGTCTAGTCTACTTTCTGTCACCGAATTTCTAAGGTGAACCGGGGGTGTGTAAAAGAAAAATGCCCTCGGTCCGCCGAAACGCCCAGCACGGCACAGTGTGGTCTGCCAAATTCCCCAAAGATGTACGCCGAAGATGCAGCAGTTTTTACACCAAGCACACGTCTGCCTATCTACAAAAATAGAGCCCTCACTGTCTTACCTGTTTGTCACTGAGGTAGTGCATCCCAGTCGCCACATCAACAGCAAACTGCAGTAACTGTTGGGAGGTGAGCGTAGAGGCTGTGCCATGCTCCTTGGCGAAGGCAGGGTTAGTCTCCAAGACACGACTCTTTCTCAAGAAGTCGAGCAGATTGCCAAAGGGAGCGTATTCTATGGCGATATACAGGTAACCTGGGACAGGTAAAAATAGTCTCTTCAATAAAATAGCAGAGAGAGAGCCTGAACAAGCAAGTTAATTAACTGTCAATCTGAAACAGATTACAGTATTGCTCAGATCTGTGAAAGACAGTCTTAACTGGTAATACAACGTGTTTATGATACAGAAAAAGCCATATGCAATTATTCATAAAAGCCTCAAAGAGCTTAGCCAGACTCTCTTAAAGCGGAAATCAACCCAAACACATTTTTTTTCAAGAATACAGTGGTACCTCTACTTACGAAATTGATTGGTTCTGGAAGAAATTTCTTAAGTAGAAAATTTTATAAGCAGGGGCGTGTTTTCCATGTAAATGCCCTAATCCGTTTCAAGCCCCCCAATATTCAGACATAAATGTTTTATAAAGCATAAAAATGTATCAAAACATGTAACGGATACATTAGATTATTGCACAATAAATGAAAGTTGTGCATAATGTAAAAAACAAAGAATAGAGTAAAGAATGAAAATGATGGTCGTTTAGCTTTTAATTCCTGTCCTCATCGCTTTTTGCCCTCTTTGGTTCATGTTCTCTCTCAGAAGTGGTTTTTGCCTGGCGTTTTGTAAACAACCGATTTAATAATCTGTCGATACATTACGGTAATATTCCTTGGCAAGATCAACCATCGCATCCCTTTTTCGCACTTTTCTATTATCTCTTGCTTTGTTTGTATGGACAAAAAAAACAGATTTTCTTCTTTTTTCCGTTCCTCGTTTCCAATTCATGTAAAACTATCGGAAAAACGTCATGGCCCGAGGATCGAATGACGAGGACGCTGCATAGACATATCTTTCACGTATATATCTATCGACCTGTCTTTCTACACACATAGACACATACGGTAGAGGTCCCTCTCAGCCAATGGGATGCCAGGAAGATGCTAGGTAATAGCCAATGGCAGAGCAGCTATGAGTATGTTGCGTTCAGGAAACTCCGGAGCTGTGACTAGGAGCCCATACTGTATTTTTACCTTTCGTATCCTGAAATTTCTTTCATAACAAGAGGCAATATTTTCTTGTTGCGGCGTTTCGTAACTTGAAAATTTCATATGAAGAGACGTTCGTAAGTAGAGGTACCATTGTATATTCTCAGCAGCCCCACTAGTTGAAACACAGCATTCTGATTAATTTTGCGTTTGTGGAATATAAGTTAAGAAGCAAAATACACTCGTTTTTAGCCATCTCCAGGGGCCATTTTGTCGACTGAAAATGACATCACAGCGACCAATCATGGCTGCCTTGTTTTCTGAATCTGAGCCGTGATTGGTTGTTGTGAGCAGTTGTGATGTCATTTTCAGTCAACAGAAGTGACAAAATGGCCGCCCCCAGAGATGGCAAAAAACGAGTGGCTTAACACTTATTGCTCAAACGCAATATTTATCAAAATGCCCTGTTTCAACTTGTGGGCTTGCATAGAACATATTCATGAAAAATGCGCTTGCGTTGACTTCCCATTAGCTGATGATAGCTTTCAGCAGAGCTCTTCAAGGTCATGACGACATTCTCTGCTTGCTGTTTGTTTATTTCATGAAGGTGCAGCAAGAGGGAGCATCTGTTTTGTGTGTCTAGGTTCAACTCTCACGTTTGTTTGGTGTTTGCATGTTCTCCCTTTAGTTGTGTGGCTTTTCTCTGCGTACTCATGCTTCCTCTCACATTGCAAAAACATGCGTGGATGGTAGGTTAATTAAAAACTCTAACTTGCCCATACATCTAAATGGTGGTGTGAATGCTAGCTTGTATGTACAAAAACTGTGATTGAGTGGTGACCATTCCAGGATATAAACACTTATTCATCCAAAGTCAGCTGAGGCTCCAGCTCCAGTGACCAGGCAGACGTTCTTGTGATTAATTTGAAATAGATTTTGCAGCATTCTTTAGTTCAAAACAGAAACTAATTTCATTTTGAATAGACGCCTATTAAAGTTGGCCGGACGCAGCTGGCGTCAATTTTCAAATAAAGTGTTCTATGCCGCACCCATTTTCATTTTTAGGCCATTTTGGAAGACGTTTGACACAATAGAGCCAAGTTAGCAGGGTTCAGAGTTCAAATCGATACAGGTTCAGCCCTGTACCAATTATATGTTAAATTAATAATAAACAAATCTTGATCCGAAAGCTTGGCAGAAAGCTCGAAAAAGCATTTCCTAAATGTTTTTTTTCTGCTGTGCTAAGTAAGCAACAGGGCACAGATGTTTGCAGGGTAAAATGACAACTGAGAAAATGTTGGATTAAATGTTTACACTTGAGGGCTGATTTGGTTCTGCAATTACCTTGAAACGTAGGCTACTCACCGTTTTGTAAACACCTGTCATTTACATTTGTTCAAACAATGAATGTATACCATGTAAAAGATGTGGCAAAGAAACAGAAATGGCATGCTCAGCTCAGTCAGAACGGGGTCAAGGATACAATAGGATAAATAGACAGATGATGTAATGATGCAATCATTACATCATCTAACCAGCGGTTATTTTGAAGGGATCCAGAGTGGTGGATCCCATGTGCAGATGAAGTTTAAGCAGAAAAAAATTAAAAAGGTTCAACTGACCCTATTTCATAGCCTTCATAATCCACAATACTTTCAGCAGATAGAAAAGTTTTCAACATTTATCAGAACATGTTTCTGTGATTAGTATGGAAAAATAACAAAAGGAATAAGCAGTTAATCGCATGATATAATATGTTGTTGTTTGTGATGAAACAGAAATAAACAGCTATGTTTATTTTACACAAGGTAGTAAACATTGCCAGCATTCATTTTAGAGGCCATTAAAAAAGCCCACTAGGTGTCAGGCCCTCACCTCTGTTCTCACAAGCTCCAATCAAGTTGATGATGTTGGGATGCTGGCCTAATTTACACAGCACTTCCAGTTCCCCTGCAAAGTCTCGGTGGTCATTCTCTGAGGCAAACTCTGCAGGGAGATGAAAAGCAGACACAGTGTTGTTAATTACATGCCACAAAAAAATACAACTTTAGCGGAAACAAACTTCACGTCATCATACTTTATCAGCATGTGAAATACAGCTTTGCATTTGTTTAACTGAAGGTCACCTTTCAGCATTTTTATGGCCGCGCTCATCTTGCTGCCATCCTTCTTGATCATGGCTTTGATCACCTAATTGTGACATTATCGTTAACTCGGATATGTGGCGACACAAGTAAATGATGGTAACTTATCAAAAAAATACCAGTTGGCACACCTGTCCAAAGTTGCCCTCACCGATGACATCCTCAAACTTAATGTCTTCCCATTCCAGGATTGGATAAGTAAGGGGTTCTGGGATGGGCTTAGGCCTTCGGGTTAGGGTCAGAGTTCCAGAGTTAAACTGCAGAATTGTCTCCTCACCCTGTTGATGTGAAACAGTGTTCATCTCAGCAATAATACAAACATAGCAAAGTGGTGTGAATTAAATAAGACTATTAGAAAAGCATTTCGGAACACCATAACTTTTTGAAAATCAAAACACAACAAAAATGATCAATTCCTTACCGATCCAGACTGATAGGTGAATGTGCGACGACGGTTGAGTAGAGTTTTACGGATGAAGAAAAGCGCAAGCAGTGCCAGCAGGATGGTCACACATGTGACCGTCACGGAGCCCACCACTGCCACCAACAGCTGGTAGTTGTCCCCTGCAGGTTTCCGAGCCACACCCTGGGTGGTCGGCGTTAAACTTTCCAGGCCTTTTTTTGGGGGCAGAGGGGAAGAGCATAGAGACAGAGAGAAAAAATAAGGAGCAAATGACTTTTATGCAGAGGAGATAAATGAACCGTGCCGTATTATCCTGAGTAGATCTCTCTGGAACCTGTGTGGGTAGTCCTGTTTAATACTTGGAAAACATAAAAGTAGCCATAAACGCAGTCAAGATATTTATAGGAGGTTTTAGCCTGACAGGGAAGCACATTTTGCTAGAAATACAAAACTGCACTGCACTGCACTGGATTTGTTGACTTTGAAAAAGTCTGGCCCTTTGAGGAAAGCTTTACACTATATAAATCTCTAAGTCTCATAATGTTGTATGTCAATTTTTGGTTGATATGTTGATAAGTAAAAAACCTTTTAGACATTTATCAGTGAAAGTGTATCCAACAACATTAGACACTAAGACAGTCTTATTGAAATTTAATTTGATCTCGTCTGCATATCCCTGGCATCGGGCCTAAACCTCATAAGTCACATTTTGGTGAATTTCACATTTAAAAAAAGACATCTATGCTCTTGGTCATTCCACACACGTGGGTGTTATTTGTACAGATGATTGAATAATCTAAGTGTTAAAAATGGTTTGCTAACTTTCACGATGCAATGTTAATGGTTGAACTAACTTAACATTTTTGGGGTCCCCTGAAAAGTGACTACCGGTATTTTGAAAGTGGAATTGTTCGGTTCAACGCCAATGATACTTGAATGTGTAGCAGTACGCATCAATGATGTATCAATACCAATGTATTATTGATGTCTAGTTTGCAGTGGTGTAGAACTGCACTGTGCCAAGTGCTTCAACTGCATTAGTTATCATTTTTAGTATGTTATACCAAAAACGATGATTTACACTCAGAAGTTATCCTCGTACTGAATCTTACCAACTTACCATCTCCTTGCGTAATGGCTTGAACAAATTTGCTCCACTCTCCCGGCACCTTGGAAAAAGCCCTCACTCTGAACTGGTAGCGTGTGCTGCCGTTGAGCGCCGTAACATCTTTCGTGGTCTTGTTCCCATCATCTGTGTCCACCCAAAGGTGGGGGCTCCCCTGGTCGACTGGCTGGTACTCAATGACATATTTCACGATGCCTCCATTAACGTCCTCGGGGGGCTGCCACCTCAGCTGGACGGCTGACAAGGACAGGGACAGGGCCTGGACGTTACGTGGTGGTGATGGGCCTGAGACAAGAACACATGACACTTGTTAGGACTGTAAGCAGCGATTGAGTATTGCACACAGACCACATCTAGTATGCTGCTTCAATGCTCTCTCAGTGCCCAGGTATTCTGAAAACACATTGGACATCCAACTACTTAACTTGTCCTCAACTCACACAGCAACCAGTGATCAGCCATGCTCCATTAAGCGAAAGAACACTTCTCGCTCCATTTATTTGGTAGAAGCCTATATTGTTTTTATTTTTATATCATTAAGATGAGGATTTGATTGCAGTTTTGCTCCTTTCCAACCTAATTTGAATTGCTAGTTACCCTGGCTGTTGATGCGGATGTGGTAGGGTTTGGAAGGAGGCCCCTGGCTGCCACAGTTGATGAGGCGCACCACCACCGTGTAGTCTTGTTGATACTCCATGTTGTAGAACTTTTTGGACAGAACATTTAACAGGGTGGTCTCCTCCAGGAGTTTCTCACTGTGGCTTGGCGGCCCGAAGAGCTGCACTAAAAAGCCACTGGCTGTGTCGACATTAATGCCACTGTTGCTGGGCAGTCGCCATCGCACAGTGACATTGCGACCTTCCACCAAGCTGATGTCAATCTCAGGTTGAACTGTGGGCTCTGCAGTGACAGAGAACACAGGATGAACTGAGGGGGGCTAACAGCCTTGTGCATTTCACCTATACTTTAAGTGACTGTCTTTCCTAAAGTTTACACTGAGATACAGTGCATTCCAATGTATTCTGACTTTTGTTACCACATTAGTGGCCTTATTCTCAAAGGGACAGATAATTATCTCCAATTTAAGACCCCACAGTCAAAACAAAATCATGGCGTCCAACAAAACTCCTGAAGAGCTCAGAGACAATTTGGTGGCAAGGCTTCGTACATAACGTACCTCTTATCCTCTGCAGTTAATGTCCCCAGGGCACAGTGGCCCATTCGAAAATGAGTCAAAGTCTTGAAAACGAGTCAAGTTGTTATGAAGCCGACACTACTTTCCTCCACACATACCGCTGAGAATTGACCAAAGATTTCTTTTGCATCAGAGCAGACAAATCCATTTCAAACAGTTTGGGAATCATTGTTATTGTGGACCTTTCACACAGCATCTCTGAATCAGGTTTGCATACCAAACAGTATAACATGTCTCTTAGGATGCTCCAGTTTTAGACATATTGTATATTTGTAGCCAGGCTCAATATAATTATATTGACATTTCAAGTCAAATCAAAACAATTGTCTGTCACAGTCTGTTTGTCTGTAGGCCTTACCAGGACAATCGGTCTCCATGATGGCCTCTGGCCCTGGAGCCCCTTCTCCTCCTGCTCCAGGACGAGTGAGCTGGACCTGCACGCGGTAGCGTGTTGAAGGCTCCAGGTTCATCAGTGTGATGGGCTCTTTGTCACTGTACACTGAAGGAAGATCACATTACATTTCATGACTGGCTCGTAGGACTATTGTACTCGGACTTTGACTCATAATTACAATTAGCTGTAAAAGTAGATCCCATAATGAACGATATCTTTACCGATTATGGAGGACCAAGAATCTTCGTTCCCTACAGGCTTGTAGAGGAGTGTGGTGGACACAATGGGCCCGTCTCCTTTGTGGCAGTCCATGGGCATCACAAGTAGCTGCTTACTCCTCTTTTCCAACAGTACAGGAGCAGTGGTGGGCACTGGTGGTTCTGAATGAGTTCAAGAATGAGTTAAAACCTATGCTATCACTATCTTCCTTTCTCCTTATGTTAATTACTGAAATTCCCCCAGACAGACCTTTAATGGTAAGATTGAATTTCCGAGAGTCCTGGCCTCCGTTGGTTGACACCCTGCATTCCCATAATCCTCCTTGTTCAGCACTCAGACGTGGAATCTCAAACATGGCTATACTTTTATTGGAATCCATGACAGTGTGTGATGCCTGAGAGTGAAACGCACGAATGGTAAAGACACATAAAATATATTCATCACTGAAAATGCAGTGAAACTCATGCTGTTGTAAAACAGCCCAGTTTGTCAGTGGAGCCTGAAAGATTGAACACAAACTGGTCCTGGATGCTGCTGTGAAGTGCGTGAAAAAAGCCTGACAAACTAAATCAAAAGCAAAATCTGTCAATTTATGCTTTCATGCTGGATGTACATGGCTTTTACTATAGTATAGGTATACTGAGGTCTCAAGTTATATGCTGACATCTTGCAATGTACAGTTACCCAGAGCAATAGCACGTCATTTAATTTTAAGTGACTTTGGAGACATATTCTGCCCCAAAATTTGTGGCAGTTTCTGAAATGCACATCCCTTCAGGTGTTTGAATTTTGAGGTACAACTGTGATTCTCTCAGGCTCTAGTCAGGTCCACCTTTATCAAGTCCAAGTCAAGTTTGAGTCACAAAGGTCAGAGTCCAAGTCAAGTCCAAGTTCACACGGTCCGAGGCCAAGTCCAAGTCCAAATGAGATCCAGAGTAAGCCTTGAAGCGTAAAAATACTATTTTCACACCCACAAAATTTCATTATGCTCAACACATTTCTTAGATGGCATATGGAACCCTTTGCTTTAGTAATCGTGTGTGCAGATAAACAACAAACATAATTCCCCAAACAATGTTGCTTTATCAATGGTGCTGGACCTTGGGGGAGAAACTATAGGAAGAGATTGGTAAAAGATTAGGCACCGGGGAGCAGCAAACCGCTAGCCTGGAAATCCAGACTCAACGCTGTACCAGCGACTGAGTCTGGTCCATGAACTTACTGTACCGAGCATTGAGAGGTGGCTACAAAACAGTGCCGAACTCAAAGCTACTAACTGAACATGAGCACATCTCTGGCCACTGTCCATGATTTCCTCGCGGGCAGGTTAACTAATCAGAGGGCTATTATGATAATCTGAAAAACGTTATTTCAAGTTTCTTTTGAAGAAGGACCTTAATTTCCATTAATAAAAACATAGTTGGACTCGGTTGAGTCGATAAAATATTTTGCGAGCCTAATGGCAGAGTCCAAAACAAATCCAAGTCAAATGCCAAGGAGTCTGAGTCAAGTCAACAAAAAAAAAAGCGTGTTTCGAATACTACTGCCCTACAAGTCTTGAGATGGCAATGGAAACATTTTCCTCTTTTGCTGAATGGTGGGAATGGTTACACAGAGTCGTTTGATAGATTTTAGGGTTTTAGAGATTTTAGATTTTTTCATTATGGGAACTTCAAGTTTCATACTGGCTGTGAATTTTCTGGGGGATAATTGTTGGTCATCTTACCTTGACCACAGTGCTGTCCAACTTTCTGAGCTCAATGCTGTTATGACTTGGGAGTGGATTGCCTGTAGCTGAACAATAGATCTTTGGGCTGGAATTGAGATTCCACTCCAAATTACTATCCAAGTCCAAAATCTCTGGGGCCCGGTCTGGTGAGAGAGAAAAAGCTTGTTTCATAAAAAAAGAAGAAAGAACGATGACAAAGAAGATGGAAAAAAATAAATATTTGAACAAAACCATTATAATGCATTTGACCATTGGCTGAACGGAGGTAACACTATCGCCAATCATTTAATTTGACAATCAAGTTAGATTCTAAATTGGAAAAAAACATTTTTTTTAAAAATGCCTAAGTTGTGGGATTTATTAACTAAAGACACTGTTCATTTTTTTCCACTTGATTTCATGCTTAATTATAATAATAGCTTGCCTTTTTAGTGAAGTAGTAATAATAACTGTTAAGACTCTCTACCACTTGAGAAAGCCCCTATGAAACCAACATAAAACTTACCAGATTTTTCACAGTTTTGTCCCCTCCATCCTGTGGGACACTGACACCCACTAAAGCGATTGCACATTCCTCCATTCTGACATCGACAGCTCAGCCTGCAGTCTGGTCCATACATTCCATTATGGCAGGCTGACAATAAAAAAGAAACAAATATGTATACATAAACTCTAATAAAGTACTGAACCACACAGTACATTTTTGAAGTACAGTATATTCACAGTATTCAATTAAGGGCTGATAAAGTTTGATCGTGCTTACCCTTCTCACATCGGGTCCCGTACCAGCCACTACCACAAGAACAACCGTAAGGATCTGGTAGGCAGAACCGCAGCCCCTTGCAGTCCAGCTCTGAGCTGCACGACTCTTGGCAATTTCGGCCAAACATTCCTTCTCTGCAGGCTACAAACCACCAGAGAAGCATAAATGTGTGTGTTGTTTTTAAACTACAAGGAGATTAATTTCAGTATAGTTGCGGTGCATATTTTGACCGCTACAGTCCTTGTCGGAGGTTCTTAGATAAAAAATAAGGCTTGATTTACTAAAAGTTTGGGTGTTCAAAAATGGGTGAAAACTTGAGTTCTCACACAAACAGATGTGGAAGTTCATCCACTATCCGAGTGGAACCATTGCATCTATCAAAACGCCCAAAAGCGCAGTTCATATTGCGTTTTCTGGGAGGAGTATAAGCAAATATATTTATTTAGCATGCACAGTGGGATTTATCAAACCTGAGACAAATTGTGATGGCTGCTTTTGCATCTTAAAATGCGGTATGTGTTAGGCAGATGCAAACGGCACAGCGTAACTCTGACGAGGAGGCACAGGCAAAATGAGAGCCAACTGGGAGAACAGATCTTCTCTGGTCATGTAAAAATGTTTGAAATGCCAGAACCAAAAATTACAGTAAAATGTCCTCTATTCATCAATGCAATGTTGGAGGTTCTGAGTGATCTCAGGGCTGACTTGGAGGCAGTTACAAGAATGAGTCATACCATATCACCTTTAACAAAACTCATTTCAACTCGATCTACACTTGCAAAGCTCTACCATGGTGAAAACCATCAGAGCAA
Organism: Filicampus tigris; assembly: GCF_054856515.1. Taxonomy (NCBI): domain Eukaryota; kingdom Metazoa; phylum Chordata; class Actinopteri; order Syngnathiformes; family Syngnathidae; genus Filicampus; species Filicampus tigris. The sequence goes on along the minus strand of NC_141228.1, from coordinate 5,189,628 downwards.
TCAAAACTACAAAATCCTCTTTTAAATATGGGTCTTCACACTACTTTAACACCATTCACTATGTACAGTCTTTGTCAATCAGGCACACTCTAAAAACAGTTGGGGTAAAAATAACACAACTTTGGGTCAAAATGGACCGATCCACTACTCGGGTCAATTTAACCCAACTTTCTGGGTTATTTTGCAGAAAACAACCCCAAATATTTGTAGTTTTGTATAAAACAGCCCACATTTGGGGGTTCAATTCAAAACAACTCAAGAAGGTGGGTCAAATTGACCCAATTTGTGGATCGGTCCATTTTTGACCCAAAATTGTGTTATGTTTAACCCAACCATTTTTAGAGTGATACGCAATGCTACACTTGTCAATGAATTAAAAGTATTTTAACTTTTGAATGGGAAGTATCCCATTCAGAAAAGATATCCTGAAAATATTTGATATTTAAGTATGTTCCTCAGATGTCCTTCTATCACCCCATCGCTTATACTTTGTGCAACAACATTCATGAATACCAACCTGTCTCACAGCGCGTTCCCATAAATCCAGGAGGGCAGATGCAGTCTCCATCCACATCATGACACACTCCACCATTGAGGCATTCTGGGCAGTCCTTGTCACAGTAAGGACCCCATTTCTTATTTGGACAAGCTACAAAAAAGATTTGAAGATTTCTTTAATATTTACAATGAATTATTCAAAACTTCATCCTACTAAATCCCAAATACTGTTATTGTGATTTTCTTTTGTCCAACCACATGTAATTCTGTATATAAACAAATGTATTCTATTTTGGCCTTTTTTTTTTTTTTTTTGCATAGTTATCAGATGTTCACTGAATCCAATTATGACATACAATGCACACAGGAATTGAGAAATAAGAAAACTGAAATACTGTAGCAGAACAGATGGCGGGTGGAGATGTCTGACTAATGTCTCTTAAGAATCGTAAAGTACACCATGTGGAGATATCCTGCATTGAATTTGCACCTCATTAAATGTGCAGGATCAGCTTTCCCCCATATTTTCCTAAAGCACACTTTTCAAGTGTAGTACTAATAGCGAAGGAGTTCAAGTTGGGCAATATACTTCAGATTTGAAACTTAATCACAATACTGTGTATACTGCGTAGGCACAACATTTGGTACATTTGCACAAAATAATTAGATCTGCTGCAAGAAAGATGAGTGCTGAGGATAGCGAAGAGGAAAGAATGCATAAAGTTATAAATGCGTTTATTGTTATGTTTGTAGTATACAGTGGTATAGAACCGCACTGCATGACATAAACAGTTTATGGTACGTGTAATGCTTTGTTAAGTTTCATGGTGATATTGAAAAAAAGAAAACCCTCAAATCTCAAATGAGTCAATTTACTGTTAAATTTCAGTTTGAGACCAATGAAAACATTTTCGCCATACATCAGCATATAATATCTCCAACATAATTAGCATATCCATTAAGATTCACACATCCAGTATAAAACGGTAGATTAAAAAAATGAAGCCAATGCATTGTCTTTTAATTCACTGTAGTAGTGGATCAAACAATTTCATTGTGTTCTTGTGCACTTTCCGGTTTATAGACAAGAATTATATTCTATTATGAATTGTTCTTCAATGTGTGTCTTTGTGCTCATTACGTTAAATCAACCCAAACATATTTTTTTCAAGAATATGTTCCCAGCAGGCCCACTAGTTGAAACACGGCATTCTGATTAATAGTACTCTTGTGCAATGTGAGTTAAGCAGCAAAATCCACCCGTTTTTAGCCATCTTAGGGGGTGGCCATTATGTCATTTCTGTTGACTGAAATTGACATCACAACTACCGAGGGCTTGCCTGTTTTCTTGTAGCTGAGCCGTGATTGGTCGTTACATGAGCCGCCCCCCGAGATGGCTAAAAACGAGTGGATTCATTCTTATTCCACAAATGCAATATTTATCAGAATGCCATGTTTCAACTAGTGGGCTTGCATTCGAACATATTCTTGAAAAAAATATGTCTGGGTCGATTTCCCCTTTAAGGTTCAGTGCCTTCAAATGGACAATGGACGCAATTTACAGTTGCCCAGTTTTCCCCCAAACTACATTTGACTGATTTATTGAGCATTATATCTGTAAAGGTATTTTGTGGCCTTGCTATTACATGCATGAGCCAAGTGTATGTTGCACCAGCATCTGTCTGCCATTAAAAGTATTGCTTCATCTGGTGCTCGAGGTGTTGAATTCCATTATGATGGGTGTGTTTCGGTTTCAGCTCACATATGATAGGATCTAACAAACCTCTGACAATGAGTCTCATCCAGGCCCCCTGAAGAGGACTGTCCCCCACATAGCTGGCACTGTAGATGCCTTGATTGGCCAATGCTGCATTCTCCACTGTCAACACCGCAGTGCGGTTGACCATGTCGTTCCAGTGAGTCATGTAATAGTAATTTCCTACACGAAATACATTGTTATTGACATAGACTTCAATGTATCCTGCAACAGGATGTTTTTCTTTTTTTTTTTTTCAGTGAACGTGTAAAAAAGCTGGCTTACCATTGTACTTCCAGGTCACATCCCTCTTTTGGGAGCTGAGGAGCACCATGCTGAGGTGAACTGTTTCCCCTTTATTAGCCGTCATTGTTAGGTGAGTTGGGATAAAGTTTGCTGTGAATAACACACACACGCAGTTACTTCTCAAAAGTGAGACTGAAATAAAAGGGTAATCATTTCAAGATCTGATCAAATGTGAGCATACCTCTGCCAAAGTTGTTGATCATTGTGACTGTCTCAAGCGAAGGAACTTCCTGAGCTGATTCACAGTAAAATATACCAACATTATCCAAATCTCTGAACTCTCTGGCCACAACTTTCTTGTTCCTTGGTTTATGCAGTTTGAAGTTTGGCATCTTTGGAAAGATGAGGATTTTGTTGTCTCTTTTAATGTCCAGTTCCACGTGGGCAGGGGTGCGCTCTCCGTTAATACATGAGATGGAAAAGTGATTCACTTGGATGACCTCTGCTGTGGATATCATTGTTAAGTCAATTACAGCATCTGTAAGACATGAGTTTGTCGTTAAAGCAATCCACTAGTCTGCCAAAAGCAACACCTTTAGGATTTGTTCAATTGCTTTACAAATTCTAGACCAAAATAATCCATGTTGAGAACTCTAAATCCCCACTCACAGTGGAAGTTGGACGCACTGTCATTTAGTTGACGTGAGTCACTCTCCCACTGTAAAAATGTATGTGTCTGCTCAATGTAATAATTTTTAAAAAGTATCATTTTATCCACAAACGTTTGTAAACTACTTTATTTTTACTTAGCTAGATAGGTCTTGAGGCATCTACTCACCACTAGCTGAACTGAAATACAGAACTTTAAAAATATCTGTTAGATCTCTTCTTTTTAATGCTGAGACAATATGTCATTTTTTACAGGCGGAGAGAAGGTACAAGGAACAGGTTGCGTGCGATACCTGTCATTGTGTGCTGAAATAAGAAGCAAAAATTAAGAAACAAAAAACAACAACAGCATTTTTTTTAAAATGATGTAAGAAGACTTTCATATCCTATGGCTATGTTGCCTGTTGAGAACATGTGGCAGTTAGTCTAATCTTTTTATAATGTAGAAAATATCTAGTCTAAAAAAAAAGAGAGAATCTACACAGATGTTTGCTCTTACTATAGACTAAATGTAAAACAAAAGCATTTTTATATGTTGTATAGGTGTTAAGCATACTGTGACAATTTTTATTTATGTTGATGTGTTGATTTTGTTTATACTGCAGTTCGTACACAATTGTTAAATGTCCAAATAAAATATAATTTTGCGGTTGGCTTGATGTTTTGAAGGGTGATTTGGCATTGCGGCCAAACAACAGTTTCATCTTGAACGCTATGACTAGTATTGATCAGGCATTTTTTTTTAACAATTCAATATTATTTCAAACAAAAATGGCTATATTTCCGGCGCGGGCCTCCCTGTGTGGAGTTTGCATGTTCTCCCCGTTCCTGCATGGGTTTTTGCCGGGTACTCCGGTTTCCTCCCACATTCCAAAAACATTCAAGGTACGTTAGTTGAACACTCTAAATTGCCCCTAGGTGTGATTGTGAGTGCGGATGTTTGTCTCTGTGTGCCCTGCGATTGGTTGGCAACCAATTCGGGGTGTCCCCCGCCTACTGCCCGAAGACAGCTGGGATAGGCTCCAGCACTCCCCACGAACCTTGTGAGGATAAGCGGTGTAGATAATGGATGGATGTGTAATATATTTTACATATATATATATATATATATATATATATATATATATATATATATATATATATATATATATATATATATATATATATATATATATATATATATATATATATATATATATATATATATATATATATATATATATATATATATATATATATATATATATATATATATATATATATATATATATATATATATATATATATATATATATATATGGCTTTGGGCAGTAGGCGGGCTACACCCTGAATATATATATATTTAAATTCAGAGTTGGAAAATGTGTGAAATTTGTATTTTATTTCAGAAAAAAACTTTATTGTATTCATGTTGCACCACATCTAAGGGGCACAAATATAGTAAAAGTACGGTCAATTTTCAAATAGTATTTTCCAGCTTTTCCCAAATATCGTGCCTGTCCCTAAAATGTGTCACTACTGAAACACACAATTAGAGAAGAATAAAAATAATTCTACTAGCCGATTCATATTTTTTTTCCATTCCCTCCTCTACAAAGTATTTTTATAAACTAATATATATGGTTTTGACTTCAAAACCAATCAAAATGAATTATTAACAGAATTTAATATGACATTTTCCGAAATAAATCAAAATGTATATGCCTATTTTTCATTGTAAAATGTAGAAAGTTGATCAAATTGACTTCAAAAGTCACCATTAATTAAAACAAACATACCCTTAAACAATCATTAGCAAAAATTGTTGGTTGATCAATACTTTTTATTTTTGTTAAAACATCAGTTTTTTCGGTAGTGACTACAACATTTCAGTAGTGACCATATTGTTGCTGCTGTTAGTAATACTTTGTGTGAGGGTAGCATTGTAATCACTTAACTAGTTTTGCTATATTTTAAAGTTTAACGTGTATTATAACTAATTCATTCATTCATTATCCATACCGCTTATCCTCACGCTTATCCTCACAAGGTTCGTGGGGAGTGCTGGAGCCTATCCCAGCTGTCTTCGGGCAGTAGGCGGGGGACACCCTGAATTAGTTGCCAGCCAATCGCAGGGCAGTATTATATTTAGTGAAACATTAATTTTTCAATTTTCTATTGCTTTGTGCTGTACTCAGGGTCACAGGGGGTTGGAGTTGATCGCAGCCGACTTAGGGCAAAAGCAGGGTACACGCTGGACCGGTCACCTGTCCATCACAGGGCTCTTCATCATTGAAAAACTGTGGTTTCACTTTCCATATGAAATTTTAATTGGAATGACAAACATTTTTGTAACATACATTTCCCTGTATGTATGTTCCCTCTCTCTGTGTTTTTTGAGAGACATCCGGTGGTCTTGTCTTTTCCTCCATGCTCTTCTGACTTTCCTTTGCTCTCTGCTGGATACTTGATTGGTGGACTTCAGCTTTCCTTCTTCCTTCCATCTCTTATTTCTTTCTCTTTTCCTTTATCAAATATTCTTTGGATTTCACTGGGTCATTGTAACCCTTCGCCTGTACTCTGTCTCTGCAAGGCTTTTTGACATTTTGGTGCTTTACCTTCAAATTAAGATAAAATATGAAATAGAATATTGTTAAAATCTGAGAGATCTATGTATGACGTATGTATCTATGTATTATATTATTTAAAACTTACTTTATTAAAAAAAAAATTAAAAAACATCATATTGTCACTACCGAAACGTTTCGGTAGTGACCGTTTCGGTAGTGACCGTTTCAGTAGTGACGTTTTACGATAGTTGTTGACAATACTCAACAATGCTAGGCACAACGTGGATACCACAGACAGTTTTGAGCATGTGTACAGAGATAGAAAACAGTACATTTAGCATTAAAATCAAAAGTGCTCATTTTATTCGGTAGTGACGGTCCTTAAAACCACATGCTGATTTTCAGATTTTGGGGGGCACATAACTTAATAATGCTGCCAACTAATTAATCGCAATGTGCCCAGTGATGAACATGAAGGTAATGTCTCTTACTGGTGAAATTACTGGGGATGTGGCTAAAACCAAGCTCTGCCTACAGACAAATACTCTATGAATTTCGGTAGTGACATGAAAAGTTGGGACAGGTTTTTTTACATAAAAATTTCTAATTAAAAAAAAAAATCTACAAAATTAATGTAAATCTTTCACCATACATTTAAAAGCAACTAAAATGTTCTATGAAAGTAAAAAAGTATTTTTCCAATTGGCAAAAATCTTCATTTTTTTTCATGAATTGAAATTTAGGAGTTACAGATTGGGACAGCCATCTCCCAATAGGAAGTGACATATAAAAGATGACTTTTTTCACATTCAGTTTAATAGTATCTGAATTAATGCCTTGTGGTAAAATAGATTAGAGAGAGAGTATAGATAGATAGATAGATAGATAGATAGATAGATAGATAGATAGATAGATAGATAGATAGATAGATAGATAGATAGATAGATAGATAGATAGATAGATAGAGTGTATCATATTACTCACAAACCTCCTGGAATGAACACTAATGAAACAAGTCTTGAAGCAACATCAGTTTATCCAACATTCCTTAAACCGCGGATCCACAGAACAATGCCAGGAAACATGGATGAGCCCCTTCTCTCGAGAGAGAGTTAAAATTTTGCTCGACCTCGCGTAACTTAAACAAAACAAGTTACTCTCAATTTCAAGTCATAGATTCAAGTTAAAATAAAACAATATATAGACATTGGGATTAGTTACACACATTGTTAAAATGTACAGTAAGATTCACATAAGGACACGCGATGGTTCGTTGTCATTGTTACCTGCTAGATCCAAGATGCACAACAACCACATGCACACGATCTTCATACTGTTTGGATTCTTCGTTGAAAACAGGTGACTGCTTGTAAATAGTCCCCCGGTGTGACTGTTAATCTACTGGGAGGAGTCGTCAGTCGTGTACGTCAAAAGAAGCGGCCATGCGTTACGGCAAACGGTGCGCCCTTTTACGCACACGTCGGCCAAATGTCCCAAACAAAATAATCTCCTGATAAAGTTGTTCAAAATCTTAGATCTTAGATCGCTCCTGTAGAGATTGAAACCGAGCAGGGATTCAACTGGCAGTGTAACTCAGTTTTCACTTGGGTGGGAAAGGAAGGAAGAGCGTCACAGACAGCAGACAGTGGACTGCCGCTGGCGCTCCACATCTCCTCATGAGTTTAAACTTTGTCTCTCTAAAGCGTTTGAACAAGCGTTTGAAGTGTGAATACATCTGATTCTGTGAATAATGTTGTCCAAAACTTGATAGTGATGATATCAAAAGGTATGAATTACACTTTGCTTGTTCGTGGATTATTAAGGGTCTTGGAGGAGGTGGTGTTCTGTTGCACAAATTCTCAGAAGTCTCTTATAGTTTGCCTTAACACCAATTAATTGTTTGAAAATACATTCTGTGTTTTTTTTAAACGAGGCTGAAGTTTTATCTTATTACTGCTGCAGTTTTTTTTCTTTGCACAGATACTGAAAACAACAATAGTATATATTGCAACTAGTATCATGTTTTGCCAAATGCAATATCTTTGTTCTTTCACTTCAATGATTTTGTTCCAATCCCTGCAGTTTTAGAGTCTATACTCCTCCTGCCAACAACTCTCAGGATATAATGAACAATATGATTGTTGTGTCTACTGTTATTTTGTCTCTGATTATTTAAAAGGCTAACTTTGAAATATCGACTCACGCACGCCTTTTCTCATTTACTCGGCAATAAGTGCAAGACTGATTTGGTGTTTTCTTTACGTTTCCTTGCCGCTTCAGACAATCAGCTAAGAGTTGACTCTACTCCTTATTGTTTGAGATTTCCTGTTTTCAATTTCAGGAGTTCACTTAGGTTTCTTCAGAATAAAAGGAATACTTAGCTGTATGGTAGAGTCCACAAAAACAGTGGGTAAAATCATCAAATTCCTTCCAGAATGATTGCAATGTATTGTGGTGTATTATATTGTATTGTATTTGATTGTGCAGCTTGATCAATAAAGTGCTAAATCAGTGAAAGGTAAAACAACAGTAAAATGATCCCATACACTGACAAATTCATATCCAGTACTGATAGTGTTAAACGATTAAATTAAAACACACAGTCGCACACACATCTACACTGTACAATTGATAGAGTGATTTTTACTGAGTCACATTTGTTCCCCTCTCATTGAGTTGTATTTAAACATTTTGGAGTACAATTACCTCTCCCGGCCACTAGAGCGGGTGTAAATCTTCAGAATGGATCAAAATCTCTTCACTCAGAGTACATAAAGCTCTCATCAGTGTAAAATCTGGGTGAGTAACTTATGTTCCTATCAAATAAAGGTTTATTTAAATCGTTGGAGTACAATTAAATCACCACTTTGAGTAAAATCTGCGCTCTCTTCCAAGTGTAAATTTTACTCTATTTAGACTGGAACCGAATATAATCTTTTCAGAGTGTAATTTTCCTCGATTAGAGTAAAATTTACTCTTCGAAATGTTCTGTGTACATGCACTCAAAGATTGTTTTATCTTAGATCAGCAGGTTTCCATCTTGGATCACACAAATGAACGTGGCACCCCCTAGTTGTTATATTTCTGACCTGCACAATTTATAGTACAGTAGACACCTCATTGTAAAATACAGTACTTTGTTGGTACACAGTAAATTAACTCTTAAAAGACTACATTTGGAAGAGGGTGAATATTCGGAGTAAATTTGAGTCGCGGATTAATTGTACTCCAAACGCTTAAAATCAACTTTTATTTGATGAGAACATAAGTTACCTCACACACATTTTACACTGATGAGAGCCTTGTGTACTCTACGTTGGCCGGGAGAGGGAATTCTACTCCAAAATGTTTAAATACAATTCAATTAGAGGGGAAAAAAAATGTGACTTTGTAGAAATTAACAGACCGATTTTTGTGTACTTGTTCATTTTTTTAATTATTGAAATTTGGCAGGGATGTTAACTGTGGTGTGTCAAATGTACAAGGCACATTTATTTTCATTTTACAGGGACTTTAAGTTCCATAGTCCTCAAAATGATCATTAAACTTAGAAGTTCCACCCACATCGATGAGATTTATTTATTTAGCAAAATTATTTGTTTAGAAAATTCTCTCATACACAGTAAAAATACTTTCATTTACTCTAAATACAGTATTCTACTCTCTTCTAACTGTCAATATTACTCTGTTTGGACTAGGACCAACTAATGTCATAATGAAATGCACTTTACTGAATGTACTGTGTAGTTCTGATGTGTTCTAAAAACATCCTCAAAAACCCGTCTATTGAAAAGCAAGAAGAAAAATTCAGAAAACATTAATTGCCAAAAAGTATTTTCTAAGCTTTGTGGTCAAACTTAAAGAAGATAAGTCAACACAAACATTTTTTTTTTCAAGAATATGTTCCGAGCAGGCCCAGTAGTTGAAACACGGATTTCTCTTTAATATTGCGTTTCTGGAATATGAGTTAAGCAGCAAAATCCACCCCTTTTTAGCCATCTCAGGGGGCGGCCATCTTGCCACTTCTGTCGACTGAAAATGACATGACAAATGCTCAGGGCTCAGGTAACGACCAATCAAGGCTCAGCTTCAGAAAACAGGTGAGCCGTGATTGGTCGTTGCCTGAGCTCTGAGCAACAGCGATGTCATTTTCAGTCGACAGAAGTGACAAAATGGCCGCCCCCAGAGATGGCTAAAAACAGGTGGATTAACTCTTTTCCCACAAACGCAATATTTATCAGAATGCCTTGTTTCAACTAGTGGGCCTGCCTAGTACATATTCTGGAAAAAATATGTTTGGGTTGACTTCCACTTTAAAGTGATAAGGAGAACATACAGTAGGATGTCATATGATTTGTTGCATGCTGGTGGAGAGTCTATAGGAAGCCAAAAGGGAAGAGACTAAAAGCTGGGTCAGCACAGATGTTTCAACCTCTGGCTTCACTCCAGAGCATTATTACCATGAGTCAATGTTTGCATATGTAAGACTTTCATCTCTCAACTTTGTTGTTGTTCGCAAATTCACTTGCTCTAAACCATTGCCAAGCAGTTTGTAACCTAATTACTGTGTATTAAAGTGTTTGTAGACCTAGCAATTATATTTAAAGATGTCAAGAAACGAATAGCATCAATTACTCGAAGGGTATGCAGATTCTTTTTGAAACAAACAGCGAGCAATTTATTTTTACTGTAGACTTTCCGTGTGACACTTTAAGGTAAACACAAGACAAGTGATAAACATTTCAGCCTCTTCCATCCATTCTATGAACCGAATATCCTCACAAGGGCCGCAGGCATGCTGGAGCCTATGCCAGCTGTCTATGTTCGAGAGGCGGAGTGAACCCAGAACTGATCGCCAGCCAATTGCAGGGCCGTTTCAGCCTTTTTTCCAAATATTTACATCTGGATTCGATAAACAACTTACCTTTTGTTTGAACTCATCCATTCATGAGACAAAATGTATTGGAAGTTTTACAAAAGCTGGTGTTGGGGTTTGGTCCACATTGTTGACATTACGTCAAATTTGTTTCTGGGGACGGTTGGGCTCCGTCAGGCCTATTCTTTGTTCACCGGGTGCTTTTGTTTTGGAAAACTTGAAAAATCATAAATAGAATAATGGAAATAAATGGTAAATGTAGCACACTTATTTAAATATGTAAACAGCGCGCATTATACTCTCTGAATGTATTATAGTTATTAAATCATGCCACCCGGGGCCACAGCTATTGAGAATAATACATGAATGACTGGTGTTGGGGGGTAATTCCACTTCACGGCACAGATGTGCTTCGGCCGTCGAGACTCTAATGTGCGACTGGTGCGACGCATTTAAAGGGAATGAAAGGAGCCGCTTTGATTCATTGAAGTCGGCTGTGACCATTCGCGCAGCAGCGCAGCGATCCCACTCTCTCAAATTCGCGCTCGTTTGTGAAATTAACAGAGGTGGGATGATGGACGACCATTTTGCTGACGAATGACGGGACGTCTTTTAAAATAGACGGACTGACAATTGATGGAAGCGGGTTTTCATCCGTCAAAGTAATCGTCACTAAACATGTCCGTCAATGACAGTCTGTCAATCCGTCACTCACGGGCCATTATTCCGTCACTGGCAGACGCCTGTTTTTCTGACTTTTTGGGGGACGGACTGACGGACCGACGGACTTCTGATGGACTCACTGACGGACTTTAATGACGGACTGACAGATGGTTTGACGATTAGTTCGTCACGGAAAATGACGGACTGACGAAAGGCGGACGGGTACTCTGGCCCATAACGGATGACGAATAACGGACCAGAAAAAATTGTAAAACGCCCACTTCTGGAAATGACCATTATTGTGTTTAACCTGCCTCCATGCAGAGTTATGCCACATGACGCACATGTTTTACACCTGTCGCGAAAAAAGAGCCCTTTGTTTCTCAGCTGTTCTAGGAAGGCTTCCTCCGCCTTCTTAGCTTCAGCTGCTGCCCCAATGACCCAAACCAAAAGCAGAAGAAGATGGATAAGATGGATAGCTCTGAGCAAGCCTTTCTAAATTAAGAAAAATATCAATAAAATTGATTTACATAATACTGTCTCCATATTGACTTTCTGGAGTCATGAACACAGAGCCACACTAAATTGACAATTTGGTGGCCCGATGAAGGAGTGGGTACATCACAAGTGAAAGAAACAGAGACGATACAAAGCCAGTATTGTGTGGGCTCGTTGGTTTGCTAGTCGTCACGATAACAAAAACTGTACCAGAATAAGTTCTGTAAACCCAAAGCCTGAAATTACCTCCACAGAGTGACACAGATAAGCCTTTAATTCTGTAGTTTTTGGCAACGTCAAGCCTTGGCCTCTTTTTCTTTTTGCAAATGGACGCTTGGCAACTCCTGGTTTTGCCGCTGACCTTTTGTTCAAACAGGAGATTGTAATACCTTCAGTCTTGCATTCCAGAGGTTATCGCTGATGTCACAGCTGTTTTTGGGCCTTCTTAAAGCAGGCTAGGTTTATCTATCTGGTCAAAATCAGTAACGTAGTACACCAGGGGAATATTTGTACAGTACTTATTGACATTTCAAACCAATACAATGGCTATATGATCAATTTTTGTGCAATATCTCAGATAGCTTTTCCATCTTCTCTCAGCTTCACAAATGTGTTTTTTAAATGATGGCTCTCTGGTTTCCATGAAGGTTACACCTCTTACAAGTATAAATGTAGTCTTTACAGGCAAAACACAAAAAAGTGAGAAAAGGTGAGTCCAATAAGACACACTTGATCAACAATACACCTGTACTCTCTTCTCTTCACTTCTATGCTTTGAGTCTACATAATTAGAAAAAGGCAATTTCTTCAGTGTTCCAATACTTTTGAAGGGAATGGTTATAATTATGTGAGAAAGAAGCTCAAAATCCACTAAGTTACTTTCTCTAAACTGACTTTAAGAAAGCGTAATTCACCTGTATTGCACTTTCTGTACCCAGTCTCTTTTTACAGGTAGCTCTTTTTTTTGGTCTTTTTCAATCAAGTCATTTTCACTTAAGTTTATGTTTATTAATTTTGTATGTATCAGAGACCCAAGATTAAAAGAGAAAAGAACAATTTGTTAAAAACGTCTTTTTTTCTTTTATTTATTTTTGGGGATTGCAGAACACTGTTTTGTTTTTAAGTAAAAGATCATCCTGTGTATACAACCTATGAATAAAATACATAAATGTCACTATTTGTTAAATAGTGAAATATATTTGTACTCATTTAAAACACCTGCTTCCAATGAAGTTGGGAAATTGTATAAAACAAAAAAAAAAACAGAACACAATGATTTGCTAATCCTTTTCAACCTATATCCAACTGAATAAACCACAAGACAAGGTATTTAATGTTCAAAGTGATAAGCTTTACTATTATTTTTTGGGGTGACAACTATTCACTTATTCTGTATTTGAAGCCTGTAACACATTTAGAAAAAAATGGAACAGGGCATGTTTACCACCGCGATGCTGGCTTTTGAACTTTGCACTGATAAGAATTGGGATGGTCCTTTTCCTCTTTGGCCTGGAGGACACGATGGCTATGATTTCCAAAACCAATTTGAAATGTGGACTCGTCAGACCAAAGCACACTTTTCCACTTTGCATCCGTCCATCGAGGAGCCTAGAAAAGTTGACAGACTTTATGGGTGTTGTTGATTTGCTGATTTTGTTTTTTGATGCAGGGATTTCCATAGATGATGAAATCCCTAAATTCCTTGAAAGTATATGTTGACAAATGTTATTCACAAAGTGGTGAACCTCAACACCAAGCTGTTTTGTGAGCAACATCCTTACCCGGTTGCTGCTTTTCGATCCGATCATGACACTCACCTGTTTCCAATTAACCCATTCACCTATGGAATGTCAAAAACAGGTGATTATTGACCAGATTCCTCAACTTTCCCAGTTTTTTGTTGCCCCTCCCACAGCTGTTTTGGAACATGTTGCAGGCATCAAAATCAAAATGAGACAATACTTGCAAAAAAAAACAAACAAACAAAAAAAACAATTACATCATCAGTTTAAATAATAATTATCTTGTCTTTTTAGTGTATTAGTTCAAAATCTTTGTATTAGTTTCTTTTTTTCTTTCTTTTGTTACATTTTTATTTTTTTTTACACGTCACAACTTCATTGGAATTGGGGTTTATAAATTATGGCAGCTGTTTGGCTTAAGTCACACGGGAATAAAAAGACAACCAAACAAAAGCAAACAAACAAAACAACTCAGGCAGCCAGAGCTGCAGTGGTGCAACCCTGCTGAAAACAACAGCACAGACCTGTATAGAGGTGCTCACCAGCATAATCAGCCTATTGCTGGTGTTGTTGCATTTTTGTGCTGTCACCAGAAAGACTGGCAGAAAAACACAACAAAACCAGCATGCTGGTAGCTGTTGACACCAGCAAGAAAACACAACAAAAACAGCCAAGATTCAAACAGCCGAACCTTTGGTCACTGATCAACCCACTCTACCAGCTGAGCAACAGCCACCCAGCAAGACCTGCATTCTGTTGTTGCCCTGCCACTGGTGCCAGCTAGTTACCAGCTATCACCAGCTAATGGCATGACGACAGCAATACGATGGTCTCGCTTAGTGGCTGTGGCTCAGCTGATGTTTGGAATGATGCTATTTCCTGCTGGTAGCTATGCTGGTCGTTCCTTTTTGTTTTGTTTTTTTAGCAGGTAATAGAGAGGTATCAGTACTTAACATGTCTTATGTCCTTTGTTGTCAAAACTCCATTAGATTTCATGATCTCATTTGCTTTAGGTATATGCCTGTTTACATTGACATAATTGCTACTGCATAGTAAAAATGTTTTTAAACATTTTAGAACTGCCGCCTACAGTTTGTCAAGGACTACATTTACAAAAGAGTGATGCTCAGTGTTTGTAATGGTTTCTGACTTTGTTGTGGTTGCAGTGGGGGAGGTGCTGATGGCAAAGCAAAACTCAGGCAAGAGGTCTCTGCAACTCTGTGAGAAAGTTTGTATTAAATTCCCATTTCCCCTCATTGTGTGATGGACTGGCACGGCTCCACACGCACTGGTCCTGCAGGGACCAGAGAGCCTATAGACAAGGTTGTCACTCACACCTTCCAAGACCCGTGAATGGAATGTGTGATGTTGCTGGGGCTGAGACTATGCTTTATAAATACACTGAAAGACTAGAGTCTTAAATCGGATTTCCCCAAAAGATAAAGAGCCATAAAACCTTGATAAGTCACTTGTTTTGAAAGCAATCTTTCTCTATGTCAAAGTAAAAGCTCAAACATTATTATCACAGGAACATTCCCATTTCATTTAAAGTAATTATGAACCAGGAGCCTATTCGTGCCTGGTTTAGTTTTCAAACAAAAAAGGCTTGCAAGACTTGTAGTAAGATACAAGTCTCCTTAAAGTGGAAATCAACCCAAACATATGTTTTTTCAAGAATATGTTCCGAGCAGGCCCAGTAGTTGAAACACGGATTTCTCTTTAATATTGCGTTTCTGGAATATGAGTTAAGCAGCTAAATCCACCCCTTTTTAGCCATCTCAGGGGGCGGCCATTTTGCCACTTCTGTCGACTGAAAATGACATGACAAATGCTCAGGGCTCAGGTAACGACCAATCAAGGCTCAGCTTCAGAAAACAGGTGAGCCGTGATTGGTCGTTACCTGGGCCCTGAGCAACTGTGATGTCATTTTCAGTTGACAGAAGTGACAAAATGGACGCCCCCCAGAGATGGCTAAAAACGGGTGGATTAACTCTTATTCCACAAACACATTATTTATCAGAATGCCTTGTTTCAACTAGTGGGCTTGCATAGAACATATCCTTGAAAAAAATATGTTTGGTTTGACTTCCACTTTAAAGACTTAATTTATACCAGGATGTGCGTTGGAGTGATGTCCACATACCACTAGTGATACTTGTACCACTGATTTAGAGCAATTATTTTCTTTTTCAGTTGTAGTGAAAATAATCATCTCTTTTGATTGACTTTTTCAGAAAAATGTACATTATTAAAGTTATTTAAAGTCACATAGCTGCATTGTGCATATTGAGAGGTACTCATTTTTTGATTACCTTAATTAGCTACATGGGGTGGGAATGCAATATTTTTATCCCTTCAAATAGTATAACCACATTGTAACATTGTTCATTTCATTGACTAAAATGTTTCGTCATTTATTTCGTCACAAATATTTTTATTCAGACGAAAATTAAACGAAAACTAAAATAGAAGTCATTCATTGAGACGATAATGATAACTACATAAACTTGACCATCTTGTCAATGATTAAACGACATGTATCATGAGTCATGTGTCATCTTCCAAACCGCTTATCCTGTACAGGGTCGCGGGGAGATGCTGGAGCCCATCCCAGCTGACAATGGGCGAAAGGCAGACTACACCCCAAACTGGTCGCCAGCCAGTCGCAGGGCATGATTAAAAGACGTAACGAAAAAAACACAGTCACGACAATCAATCAGAAGAAGGAAACGCGGATAGGAGAAAAGAACCACACAAATATAACAGATGGGACAAAGTGAGGACAGAACCAATCAGAGGCCAATTTCAGTGGTCATCCGTCACCAGGAAGCAGTTGACAAATGAGACAGGTACGATGGTGAAAGTCAGAGATAATGTCCATTATATAATAATACTGCTGGTAGAAAGCGACAAACGTATTTTTCGGCCCATTTCACCTTCAACAATAAAAGAAAAAAGATGAAGAGTAAATAATGTGGAACGGTCAATCGTGGGAAAATATGTCGAATTTGAACTGAAGCAACATCAACATAATGTACATCCCGAGATGTTCTCTAAGGTAGTTGCTCAATTAGTTGCCATTACTAACGTTGTTGTGGCATTAAACTGTGGACAACTGAAAATGGTTGTGTGCATATTACGGTGTGGTAAATTACAGCAGTTTGACACCGTTAGCATTGGACTTGTTGACAATGCTAGCTTCCCAAGGCCTTTTTTTAAAACATTTATTTGAGTTTTAAGATGGCATAATATTGTCATTTTAACATTTTTATTTTCAACAACTTAATAATGAGACAGTTGTGTTAAGTTTGTTTCTTGCGTGTTAAACTTCAGTTACAAATAAGTGTGTTGTATTTCCTGCATAAAAGTTGAAATGTATGCTGAAGGAAAACATAGATTACATTTATTTAGGCGACTAAAATTTGCTTTATTTTCCTTGACTAAAATGGATTAAAACTAAAATACACAATAAGATGACTAATTTGTGACTAAAACTTTAATTTTAGTCACAGACTATTACTAAAACTAAATTAAAAATATCTTGTCAAAATTAACATTGCATTGTAAATATACTTTTAATACCTTTGTGACTGTCCATCAAACTGGGCAAAATTTTCAATGTAATACAGTACTTGTTTTTGATCTTGTGTTGTAACTAAATTGTGTAATGTGAGCTAACAACGTTATCTTTGAGTCATGAATGTATTGCTCAAGCCAAACTGTGGCACGGTTTTTACTTTCTGGATCTGGATTTTCCACCTTTGCTTACTTCATAGGTTAAGGCAGAAATTACATGCCTGATTTTGTGAAGTTTTTCACTAAATCAGGCATGTAATTTCATATCGTCGCTGTCCTGTGAAAAACACTTCCTGTATGTCCAACTTTTTCAGTTTTTAAATTTTTTATGTTAATGGGTTTTCCGCGTTACAGACATCCCATTAACGGGATTTTTTTTTAATGACAAAATTGGACATACGTGCTTTTCACAGGACAGCGACGATATGTAACAAAGAAGAACCCATCGTGTTGAATAGAAATTACGAACAAAAAAAATGTAGAGTATTAATTTTTTGTTTTCCATGGTTAAAATACTGGAAATTAATGCTGTAGCACTTTGCACTTTTCTTGTTTCTTTACATTATTGTGTTGAAACATGCCCACAATCTGTTTGTGCTTCTGCCTTTAACATTTTCCAAAAAGTAATTTTCGAATTTTCCAGTCCCCATGGAAAAAAAACACCCGTCGGAATTGAGCATCCTGACCCATCACTGGTCACAAACCCCAATCTGCCAGTGTGTCTCCCATGGTGAATATAAACTCTGGAATGATGATGAGGGAGATGTGGGTCCATCAGCATATACAAAATAGGCTGCCCTTTTGGTCTGACGCCAAACAAACCCACCATGGTGACAGGATGTTGACGGATGTTAATTTTGCACCTCCTCTAACCTCACAGGTAGCTGTACTGTGTGCGGACACGCAACTCATTACTGGTGTTGTGGAAAGGCTCCAAATCAGACAATCACAACAGCATAGAGTCAACCTTTGGCTCTAACATAGAGAGAGGGCGGAGGGCCCCTCCATGGGGATCATGCGGGATAACACATTTTCAGACAGTCAGCAGACTGCCAGGCAAGGCAGGCAAATGAAGTGAGGTTGGCTGTGGGTAATGTTTTCCCAAACACCTCAGAAATGGTGTGTATGTTAGGGTTACCTGTCTATGAAACTAAATTTGGACTGTCTCAAGAGAAATACAAGTACTGGCTGTAATTACAGGAATATACAATATGTCCTGAAAATGGCTGAGAGAGAGAGAGAGAGAGAGAGAGAGAGAGAGAGAGAGAGAGAGAGAGAGAGCTGAACTATTGTTGCTTGTTCCCAGTGTCCAGAGAACTTGAGTCAGACTCAGGAAGAGGGGCTGCTGCTCCAGGCTGATATGTGTCTGAAGGAAGTGGAGGCAGTACAGGGGCAGGAGTCAACCTACAGGCAGGAAAAGGCCTGTGGAGGTAATGGCAGTTATGGAGCTACAGGGTGGAGGGTCTCAGCTCCTGTGTGAAACGTAGTTTTTTGTTGTACTTACAGGAACAGCTATGCAGCTATGCAGGCCACTGAGTCCTTGTTTCCATGAGGAATACAGTGTATGCTTGCACCGGCAGGAGGGTGTTGACATACTATATTCTTAAGTGCAGCTGCAGAATAGTGGAATGAGTTACTTATTGTTCATTTTTTATTTGACAATAAATTGTTATCATGGGAACCAATTATAGCTCACTTAAAGGGGGAAGTCAATCCCAGAAAATTCTTTAGAAAAATATGTTTTATGCACCACTAGTCAACATACGGCATGCTGTTTATTAGCGCATTTGTGAAATATGAGTTAAACAGCAAAATCCACCATCCACAAACGTAATAGTGATCTGATTGCCATGTGAGGACTAGTGGAGGTGCATAGAACATATTACTGGCAAGAAATATTCTGGGTTGACTTCCCCTTTAACCACACCAATCGTGTGTTATTACATTGAGGGGAAAAAAGTATCTCTGCTGTAAGCCAAAAAATATGAATTGCCATAAATCTCAGAGTGAGGGGGGGCCAAGAATAAACCTGTAGCCTTTATATAGATCCCATTAATTTATTTTATTTTGTTCTTTGCTTTATCTGTGTTGAATTTTTGGGGGCAAGGAAGTGACTGTCTCTTATGGTGTACAATGTTAAATTATAAGGCGAGTTCTGCATCTGCTGAGTGCCATTCTATTTGAAGTTGCCTTACAACCAATAATGTCATATGATCCTAGTGATTCAGGACTATGGCAAAAGATATTGGATATTGTCTTGTTTCTAATCAATGAAAATATGTTGCAAATTTTAAAAACAAGACCATTTCACTGCAGTGATGGATGTAAAAACCTTTTTAAGCTTTCGATACATTTGTAGCTGTGTCCTTCCAAAAATGTTTGAAAACATACTGTATGTGAAATTGACCTGTTCATGTCACATATCACATTTTTAGATGGAGACCATATGTGATCTTGTAAAATGCCAAAAAGAAAACACGAGTGCGACTGGGATCAATACAGATGGTCTCATGGTGATAGTTAATGGTCACATTGTGAGTTGTTTGTTATATGGCTCTTCCTCAAGTCTGCCTCTCTATTGTTCTCTACAGTGTGACACGTGTTGTCATTTCCTCCTTTAGAGGACTTAGCAAAGCTCTCCTACCTTCCTTACAGACACGACCATCGCCGCAGACCTCAACCAATTTGAGAGGATAAATAGCAAACATCCTTTGGTAGCAAAAGAATGGGAAACCCCTGTAAACTCTCCCCCGCACCTGCTGTAAAAGATCCTGAAATTGTTTACGATAATCTGGACATGGCCTCTACCATGTAGGCTGCGGGAAATTAAAAACTCAGAAATGACTTTTTAAATTTATTTTGTAGGTAAATGTGAGAAAAATGATGGGCTTTTTGAGAATGATGCCAACAGACACTTTTTATTTGCAATCTGTGCTGTTAAGAGGTTCTGGAAATGATCACTAATGATATCCAATCATCTATCGCTCCACCTGTTGAATGTGATAGGAAACCTTCAATTCAACCTATCACTAACTCACAGACTGGCTGCTGTTTTAGATTAAAATTAAGGTTTAACGGAGACATATGGCATTTTTGTCTTTATTTTTTTGTATATAAATAGTGGGGTCTGTGGAGTGCCTACCCACCCATTCACTATGGAGTTGAACAACCAAGTAAATCTTGTATTATCTACTATTATCCATTTCTAAAAATATGTCTGTGAGCAAGCATTTCAACACTTCAGCACTACTAATTTGTAACATGAATTTCCATAATAAATGCCCCCACATCGAGTGTCGCTGCCCATAATTGAGCAGCTGGGGTCCTAGATTGGCCAGTGTCTGGCCATTGACAGAAGCAGTGTCATGAAAATAAAAACACAAAAAGGTAAACAGATTAGCATTAGCTAACAATGTTAACAACGGTCAATATACATTAGTCTACTGTTTGCTTAAATGAGCTTGTTTAAATTAGTGAGTTGTATCTTAAAGTGTCCACTTAGGTCACAAGGTTACTAGATTTGTTGTTCACCACTTGTTTGGAAAAGTAGTCCGTGGAGGTATCCAGAAAGTTGCAAAATTGTGACAAATGTAAAAGTCTGTGACTGGTTGGACCCCAAAGCAGAAACAGAACATAGAAGGAGCAACTCCAGTCTTTATTGAGTTGGTACAGTATGTGGCAAAAAGTACAAAATAAGAAAGCTTATAAACATTAAGCTCTACCAATGAGTAGAGTAAGTTGTATTAAACACTCCAAAAAATAAAGATTAATAATGGAAAATACAAACTAAGAAATAATAATAAACAAAGCACCACTGACAAGAAGCGAGAATTGTAAAAAAACAAAGTATAGTGATCGACACAAATTGTCCTCACACCAATTTGTTCCTCCCATGACTTGGAAAATGAGCAAAGATCTGCTGTCCTCTTTTCTTGTAAGCAAAGTTTCAAAGTATGCTTCTGAAAGTAATGCTGTGTTGTCAATGAGCAAGGTGCACTCAACAATTTGCAGGTACAACACAGTTGCACAAAATACCCCACCAGTAATAAACTGCCCATTTTTGGCAGTGTAAATCAAAACTGATAATCAGAAGATTTTTTTCCACCTCAGATTTCCCACATTTTTGAAGTATACCAAATTCATTGTTCAATGATTAGATATTGTTATGTGACGTTCAGATCAAGTGTGAACTGATTTAGTGACTATAGAAAACAGATAGCAAAATGATATTATAACAGGCAAAATAAGCTTGTTTTTACTGAATAAAATAAAATAAAATCATCTGAGGTATCATATGACTGACGCAGCCCATCTTGGCCCACCCAAATGCGACAAGATGCATATTGGAAATGTGTAGGGACATGCAGAAGGAAAAGGGAAGCATGACTGAGGGGGAGAGACAAAGATACGGAGAGAAACGACCAGTGTCCAGGGAGTGGCCCTATTATTTTTAGGGTCACCTCGTTTGTCTTTTTTAGGAGCCACCCAATGTCTATGCTGTCCCCACAAGTTAT
The DNA here is from genome assembly GCF_054856515.1 of Filicampus tigris. Classification (NCBI taxonomy): domain Eukaryota; kingdom Metazoa; phylum Chordata; class Actinopteri; order Syngnathiformes; family Syngnathidae; genus Filicampus; species Filicampus tigris. Next base: position 5,168,041 of record NC_141228.1, on the reverse strand, counting down.
ACATCTTAAAAAATACACACACTGACACATCCACGCCACCTGAAATTCAAACAAACCACAGTTAAAATGATGTTTGATGTACTGTATGTGTGCAGTACATATTGCTCTAAAGATTGGACATAGCAAGAGTTAAATATGAACTATTTTCTATTCTGTTGTTGAATCATAAACTACATGGACAAATGTGATTACACACCTCTCAACTAGTCAGGGTTTTCAACTTGTTTGCTGTATGAACACATGCGTCGCCAAAGTGACCCGCATGCGCAGAAGAAGAGACGACGTCACACCTGACCTGTTTGCGGAAGTAAATGTGGTCCAGCATGTCAGGGCATTTATACAGTGAAGCGATTCGGTAGGAGGTAGAAATAAATACAGTATTTAGAGGAAATTATGAGGAGAGACTTTAATATCTCATTTTGTAGAGACATCACTAACGGTGACGTCACGTCACAACCGTGCGTAAAAAATTAATCGATCTGAACCGTGGCTGAATTACTGCGATCGCCATAAATGTCCACTTTATGCTTCATGTTTCAAGTCGGATTAAATTAAAGTAAAAACTAAAGTCAATACTGTTACTCAAAACAACTTTGCAGATTCGATCCCCCTGGTGCCAGCACTTTCGCTCTGCCTGTGCGGAGTGCATGTTGGGCTCCGGATGACATCAATGTCGGATATGCGACAGACCACGTCGCATTGTAAAAAATCGGATATGTATCTGATTTAGGACCACATATGAAAGAAACCCAGGTCGGATTTGAAAAAATCGGAATGGAGCCGTTCAGATTGTCATAAAAAAAAGTCTGATACAGGTCGCATATGGGCAAAAAAATCCGATCTGGGTCGCATTTGCCTGCGGTGTGAACCTAGCCTTAGATTCCCCTAAATGCCTCACCATTTCTGTTCCAGACCACAAACCAAGGTTGGATGACTTTGATGTGCGTGAGAGACCTGACCTTAACCCCATCAAACACCCTTGGGATGAACATAAAGCAGATTGCGAGCACAAATTTGGGTTGCTATGTGTTGTAGGAACAGAACTCGGCCGAGGATTCCCTGTAGTTGCAAGGTGTGGGGTAATAAAATTGGGGGCAGATCATCTAGCCATCCATTTTCTGCACTCTGCAACTTCTCTCATGGGAAGTTGGAGCTGATCCCAATTGTCTTTGGGTGAAAGGTGGTATGCATCCTGGTCTGGTCGCCAGTCAATCACAAGGAAGAGGGCAGAGCAATCATTTTTTCATCTATTTCCATTTACTGAAAGTGTGGTGATGAGATGTCCAAAAACCTGTTCATCATTCAATCTCTTCCTGATTTGGTGCAAAAGGATGATAGCACTAACTGCTGTGAACGCAGCACAAACGCCAGGTGGGAGGGAACACAAGGTGTGTTCCAAGTTACTCATTAACAGCGCTTCAGGCAAGTAGCAGTAAGGCACGCCTCCTTCAACCTTTGCACTACGTTTCTTTGTTTTACAAATAGACACATGCAGTGAATGTGAAACCTGAGAGCCAGCACACAGCAAGTAAACTATATAAAGGCAGTAGCGGAGTAACTGGTGATCAGGTATTGGAAGCCTCTGAATTGTGTCTGTTGCTTTGATTGATCATTGTTGTTTTCTGATATTCATTAGTTAGATATACCATCAATTGATATCAGCTTGGTTTCTGTGTTTTAATATCTTATGTGTTTCTTGTTACTTGCATATATTCATGCTCTGCTCTCTGCACTTTGACTAAAGTATAAAGCGCATTATCAGTCATGTATTTTGTGCAACTAAATCAAATACGCAGTTAACCGACAATAGCTGACTGACATGTTGACATTAGCCCTTTATTGTTTATACACCAAACAGTACTGAATCATACACTCCTTATTTACTATAACACACAATTAAAAGTAACTAGACAAGTACTAAAACTGAGATAAATCCTACAGCGGAAGTCAACCCAAACATATTTTTTTCAAGAATATGTTCCCAGAAGGCCCACTAGTTGAAACATTCTGATTGATTTTGTGTTTGTGGAATATAAGTTAAGCAGCATTTTGTCTTCTGTCGACTGAAAATGACATCACAACTGCTCACAACCAATCACGGCTGACTTGTTTTCTGAATCTGAGCCGTGATTGGTCGTTGTGAAGTGTTGTGATGTCATTTTCAGTCGACAGAAGACAAAATGGCCGCCCCCGGAGATGGCTAAAAACGAGTGGATTAACACCTATTCCACAAACGCAATATTTATCAGAATGCCCTGTTTCAACTAGTGGGCGTGCATAGAACATATTCTTGAAAAAAAAATGTTTGCGTTGACTTCCTCTTTTAACTATTTTTGTATTTGGTTATAATGTCGGGTATACGGGGTGGTGTTTTCAATGATCCCTCTGGCAGGTAAGAGTTAATGTGTCATTCGACTTCCGCCAACTTTCTTTAATGAAACTGTTAGTGTAAAAGATGTCAGTTAGCAAGGAGGATTTAAAAAATCACTATCGGCTCGATTTTAAATCCAACCACATGTGCGTTTTCAACTCGTATACTGTATTGTTCAGGGACATGTGTCAGCCTAATCCAGCTGCTTTGGTGGAGAAGGCGGCATAGAAATGGGCACCAGTCAATCAAAGGGAGTTTATTATTAATAAGAAAAATCATCACACCAGCAAACAAGAGTAGCTGTTGAGTTGGACTTGACTGTGTGGTATTGTCCTTGAAAAACAATGGCATTGTCAAACTCCTCTTCAGATTTCAAACAGGATGAAAATGCAACTTGGCAATGGGATAAGAGATAGTGGGAGTCTTGTATGTTGCGCTGTGAGGTTTTGGAGTGAAGGTCAACTGTGGCTGGATTAGCTGTGATTGTGCAGATGCAGAATATGAAGAGAAAGAAAGAGTTTGAGTCCATTTTGAGTTACAGTACATGACGCTTGAAGCATTGTGGGTGATAAGAAGTTATCAAATGCACTTATATATATATATATATATATATATATATATATATATATATATACACACACACACACACACACACACACACACACACACACACACACACACACACACACGGACATTTGGGCACTTCCTTGACAGTGTCTAAACTTTACACTCTAATCTCTGTATTGTTCTTGGATATCCTTAGGGGTACGTAATTGTGTAATATATTTGATGGTGTTTAGACAATAACAAGATACCTGTAACATTACAAATTGATTAATTCTTGTCATCCTGGTTTACCGTGAAGTTGGAAGCTGTAAACCCCCCCAAAAAATCTGTTCACGGCAGCACAGTGTTGATGTTTTGCAAGTATTTTGTGTCAGCAAGGCCTAAGGAGGAGGGTTCCACAGCATACGACGCTTCCTGTTTGCGACACACTTTTCCTGTTATGGTTCTTTTCCCCAGGAGCTCCTGACAGCAATCAATTAGGATTGTGAGATTCAAGAGATACATTAAATATCTCCATTTCATGATGACACAATTACAAGTGAGATATTTAGGGCACTTGTTTGCTGTCTTTGCATAGCAATAAAATATGCATTTACTTGCACAAATAATGCACTAGGATAAAAAAAAAAGTTATCTTTACAGAATGCAATTGTAAACAATGATGAGGATAATAATGGCTTATGTCCGTGCATGCGTATGTGTCTTTTCTCTCTCAGTCTTACTGAACATGAGGATCTTCTCAGATGTGGGGAATTTTTCACTACTACACTGAAGAGTCTTCTGTCATTCAACCTTGCCCTCTAGTGGGGTTATGTGGCTACAACACCCTTCCCAGTCAAAAGAGAACCCATACAATGTCATCAGATGCAGCATCCTAGTGAAGAGAGTTTGACCTGGTGAAAAACTGCAATCCCAGCAACAGATACAGAATTGGTAGTGTCAGCTGGACTACATTAATGTACCTGCAATTGGAACATGAAGATACATGGGGTACACTCATATGACCCATGATTAAAAGTTGGACGTCTTGCTCAAAAAGCTGAAAACAGAGTCACACAGGAAAGGAAACTTCCCAATAGAACCAAGAAACACAAACGAGCAATGGAAGCATTGGCAAATATAAGCACACTAGCCACAGATTCACCAGTTCAAAATGGTAAGGGAAATCAGCTAAATTTATAATGCTATTTTAATTTATGCTCATTCTAAAACCAAACTAGGCCAAAGCGTAGATGGTCAAACATCAAATGAGCAAGAAATATTTTTATACAGTTGATGTAGAAGATGTGATTCTGCTTTGTCAGGCACAAGGAAGACCACCTCTCACAGGTGGGAGTTCCTGGTAGCCGTTCTGGCCACTGCCATCTCCATGTCCATTCTAATGGCTCTCTTGGCTAAGTGTCAAGTGGTTCGGCGCTACCTGTCCAGCTATCGGCACACTCGGTTGAGAGAGACAGAGTCTCTTAGCCAGTGTGAGCAGTCAGGTTGGTCCTCTACACACTTCAGATTCAGTCTTGTTGGTGTTTTGGTGGTCAAGGAATGAAGCTACATTACAAGGAAACAAACAAAAGGCAGTTTGTCATAAAACCTGTTCATGTCATCTTTTCTTGTGACTATTGAGGTACTGTAATTGCTTTGTATATATTATATATAACATTATAGAATTATATAATATCGTCGCTGTCCTGTGAAAAACACTTATGGCCACAGTTTTTCGACCGACAACACGCCGTCCAATGGAACGTAACAGCCGAAATGGCACGTTCCAATGCGGTCACACTCGGCTGTGCAGTCAGCCTCGATCCTCGCTGGAACTTTTTGTTTGCTGAACATTGACACTTGTTCGATGAGGTCTTACCTCACTCTCACACCTCTTCACTCACGCCGAAGGTGGCGGCTGCAAGCGGTGTCGGACAACGCACGCGACTGCTTGGTAGGCAACCCCGCGACATGAAGACATAGACTCATGATCACCTAAACACGCTGCGTAGACAGTAAGGAGCTAATGTTGTTGTGCTAATGCCTTTTTTTTTAACGGCCTGAAGCTAGTTGTTGCTATTAGCTGTACTGTTATCCTACTGTTAGCTGGGGAGGGGAGGGAAGGGGGGGTGATAAAGATCCATCTTTGCCTGATTGCTTGCCCACTGCCAGACCCCATCTGCCTCACGAGAGTTGACACGAGTTTAGTGTCGCTAAATGTCCGAAATATAAACCAGTCAGGGTTAGTGTGCGCATTCATGCTCTTGTCCGCTTCAGCCTGTGTTAGTGTAGAAGCGATCACCACGGTGATCATGATGAGATCATGTTTTATGTCAATAAATCCAAACTATTGTGCAGAACACTTTTATACTTTCACATGTTGACGTGGACAAGAGTAGTAATGTGCATTTGCATTTTGGTGGCGATTGGTCGCCGTTTTAGACAGCAGAACTGATAAAGCGAGCAATATTACCACGCTTGGCTCCCTCCCGTGACGTAGACAGCTGAGACCGAAAATATAACATAAGCCACACCCCAAAAAGGGGCGGGGTAATTTGTCATAAACCTAATCACAAAAAAAGCCCTTAAATCACTACAGAGTCTTTTGAGGTGGGCATTTTAGTACTGATGTCATTTTTACATGCAAACCTATCATATAAGTGCCAATGTTAAGGTCATCCCTTTAAATATTTTTAATATCACCATAGGTGAAGTAATCTCTAATTATATTAGATAGGGTGCGCCTCCCCTACAGGAGTCTGCCATGTCTTGCTGCCATCTTTCTGTTACGGGTACCCGAAGGAGACAAACTTAGTGGACATAGATCCTCCACATAATGACTACAGAATTCGTAACAAATTCAATGCACTTACTTTGTCACTTGAGGGAATACTATAAGTCGTTTGTGATAAAAATGTTGGTTGTTTAACGTGCAATTTTTTAAAAAATCCAAAATTGGGCATACTGTACGTGTTTTTCACAGGACTGCGAAGATATAATATATCCATCCATTATCAATACCGCTTATCCTCACAAGGGTCGTGGGGCGCGCTGGAGCCTATCCCAGCTGTCTTCGGACAGTAGGCGGGGGATACCCTGAATTGGTTGCCAGCCAATCGCAGGTCACACAAACGTCCACACTCACAGTCACATCTAGGGGCAATTTAGAGAGTCCAATCAACTTACCATGCATGTTTTTGGAATGTGGGAGGAAACCGGAGTACCCAGAGAAAACCAGATATAATATAATGTCATATAATATAATATAATATAATATGATATAATATAATATAATATAATATAATATAATATAATATAATATAATATAATATAATATAATATAATATAAGGTCCACTGATAGTGTAGTGGTACACACGCCTGAGTTGTGTGCGGGCAGCGTGGGATCGATTCCCGCTCAGTGACAGTGTCTATGTGTGCCCTGCGACTGGCTGGCGACCAGTTCGGGGTGTAGTCTGCCTTCGCCCATTGACGGCTGGGATAGGCTCCAGCAATTCCCTGCGACCCTGTATAGGATAAGCGGTTTGGAAGATGACATGACATGACATAATATAATATAATATAATATAATATCATATAATATAATACAATCCATCCATTATCGATACCGCTTATCCTCACAAGGGTCGCGGGGAAATATAATATAATATGATACAATGTAATATAATATAATTCATATCATATTGCTATCCTGTGAAAAACACGTATGTCCAATTATTTTTCTTTTTTTAATTTTCACGTTAATGCGATATAGGTAACGCAGAAACTCCATTGGTTGTCCATCTCTATATGTGTCCTGCAACTGACCGGAGACCAGGCCAGGGCGTAGTTCGCCTGTCACCTGAAGTCAGCTGGATTAGGCCCAGGTCCCTGCAATCAGAATAAGTGTTATGATATGTGGTATAATGGTTAAAATATATGGATAATAAACATAGCACAAAACAGTAATGAAATATGGTTGGTATATTATTTATTTTTTGCAACAATGCTTCTTGGCAGTGCATCTTATATTGTTGAAAAGCCCATTTGTTTCCCTTTTAAATGGTGCCACATTTGCATATCGTCGCTGTCCTGTGAAAAACACTTATCTCCAATTTTGGAAACTTTTTTAATTTCCACTTTAATGCGATGTCTGTAACACGGAAACATGATTCATGTAAAAATAAGAAAATGAAAAAATTGGACATAAGTGTTTTTCACATGACAGCGACGATATGCATTTGTGGGATGAGCAGCAGGACATTGAATAAAATTTGCCAAATCTTTTTTTTTTTTTCTTTTTTTGTCAAGGTTCATTCAAGATCGTAAACGGTCCCAAAGACATTTGTCAACAGTTTTAATGGTCGCAAAGCATTGAAGAGAGACAGGAGGCAAAACACAACCACAGTCAGAACTCAGCTTTTGCAAAAGGAGAAACTGTCACTCTCAGTGCACCAAGGTCTTCCAGTGTTCTGCTTCTCATCTGTTCCTATTATTACAGTATGTTGATGTGTGGGGGGAGTCTGCTGTGCTACGGGCATGGCAGTACTTTTCCATTTTGCTCTTGTTTCTAAACACTAATAAGCAAGGGTGTCACAGTCTTTAAACACTTAAAGCAGTATGTTTTTATATGATAACATACTGTATATACAAATTATTCCATCAATATGAGCCTGTCTTCTTTGTCTGTAAGAACTAAAAACATGTTCATGGTGCTGTCCAGGTCTGGAGGTGGGGTTTGACGTGAATGGGGAATGTGAAATGAACCCTCACCATCCTGTGAGTGCTGAAGATGATGATGGCTTCATTGAAGACAACTACATCCCGACAAGTGAAAGAGTGAGAGCTGAAAGAGCAGCAGAGAACATGGATGATATGGAGGACACAGAAGAAGAGATGGATGAAATTGAATTCACCATTACTTAGAAGTAGAGTGGTGTTAGGCCTCATTTGCTGCATAAACACCTGAACCCTCAAGCGAACCCCCATATCCACTACTGCTTTTTTTATTTTTATTTTTACTGTGTGTTGCATATTTTAATGACCAACTGGGTAGTTAATAATTGAAGCGTTCAGAAATTATCCAGCACTTTATTGTGGTTTCATTTTAAGGACACAATGATAATAAGTCTCATTCAGGTGTGCAGACCTTTAAAATCGTTTTAGGGATATTAAATACAAACCAAGAAGAACATGCCCCATTTATTTGAGGTTTTCGGAGAAGGAAGATATTCAACCGCTTAAAATCAAAGTCATAAAATTTGAAGAAAATTGTAATAATGAGCTGGACGCAATCAATTTCTTTGCATCGTTTCACAGTTGCTTGATTGATTTTGGAGCACAGGTCATGTACAAGGGTAGATTTTTTGCTTAACTAAAAATGCAGTAAATAAAGTGTCAATTGTATTAATACTGTATGAGTATCAGTTTGAAGAAAGAAGTGAAGCATAAAAACAGTGCTCGCTCAAGCAAGTGATCATTATCGTCTTCAGCATTCAGACAGTCTCTTTTGTTTCCCCTAAGGAAAAATATTGCAAAAGCATTTAATTCTATTCTGTTACAATTGTGACTTTATGGTAACATTCTTGCATTGTCTTTTTTTCCTTTTCAAAAGAAGCATGCAACACATCTTTTTTTTTTTAACAAACAAAAGTCTTATTATTCTGTCATGATGACCATTAACCTTGGTTTTGAGACAAACAATAGTTACACAATCGGTTTTCTCATCAAGTGTTCCGGATCTTCTGTGACCATCCAGCTGATGGGGACTGACAAGCCAGTGCCTTGTGATGCTGGCACCCAAGCCTCAGGAAACACACAGAATGTCAAGTTAACGATCAGCAGATATTAGGAAGAGTGCATTTGAAATCAAAATAAAAGAATATTGATCACTGTACGTACATTAAAATGTATTAGTTATACAGTAGATACGTTGTTTTATTTTTAACCAGTCATGATATCTTGTTGGTTCATTGTTAAATGAGTGGCAGAGATCAGATGTCCACTATATTGTTAGAAAAATAATATTCCTTTTTTCCCCTCAATATTGCAATGTCTCGAAGGTGCCCCATGGCTTGAATTCTGAAGAAACTTCCACAAATTCAAATTGCTTGAGCTACTCGCTGGGCTGTAAGTAGCTTGGCATTCATACAATATATTGGTGATCTGTATGTTGTTGCATTTTTTTTTTGTCAGTTTCATGAGAGATGTTAAAACCTTTCAAGACTACATATTTTCATCAAAGTAATAATCAGCTGTTGCGGTCAAAACCTTAATTTGTTAAATGGGGCAATGCAGTTCTTGACACGCAATATTTCACCAAAATCACCATACAGTGAGTGTAAACTCAACCAATTAATCAAGATCTTATTGGTACTTACACAAAGAGGGACAGCGACAACATGGGGTAACGTGAACATTGATGGTAACGGCAACACATTCGGAGAAGCAAGCTATTCCCTATGCATGGCCATATTTAAGAGAATTATTTGATGTCATTGGCTCCTTAATTATTCCTGACCATTGTGCTTGTTCAAATACACATACAAGGTGTATTTCTTTACATGTTTATTATTTGTGTATTTATTTTCATTTGTTTATTAGCTTCATTATTACATATTTTTGGGTTGCTCAGGACAAGTTGTTTTGATAGCACAAACAAACAAACAAACAAACAAACAAACAAAGACCAGGCAAGCAAACAAACAAACAAACAACTAAACATACAAACAAACCAACAGTTATAAATCACTAGGGACTTCTACAGCGGTACCTCTACTTACGAACATTTCTTCATATGAAATTTTCAAGTTACGAAACGAAACAGGAAAATATTGCCTCTTGTTACGAAAGATATTTCAGGATACTAAAGGTAAAAATAAAATATGGGCTGCTAATCGCAGCTCCAGAGTTTCCTGAACGCAACGTACTCATAGCTGCTCTGCCATTGGCTATTACCTAGCATCTTCCTAGCATCCCATTGGCTAAGAAGGACCTCTACCGTATGTGTCTATGTGTGTAGATAGACAGGTAGATAGATATATATGTGATAGATATATCACAGCAGCGTCACATGCAGCATCCTCATCATTCGGCCCTCGGGCCATGAGGTGTTCCGATAGTTTTACGTGAATTAGAAACGAGGAAAAAAAAAAGGAGAAAATCGTTTTTTTGTCCATACAAACAAAGCAAGAGATAATAGAAAATTATGAAAAAGGGATGCGTTTGGTTGATCTCGCCAGAGAATATGAGAACGTAATGTTATCGAGAGTCGCCACGTTATTAAATCAGTTCTTTACAAAATGCCAGGCAAAAACCACTTCTGAGAGAGAACATGAACATGATCTATTTTATGCACACTCTCATTCATTGTGCAATAATCTAATTGTAACATGTATTTGTTACATAAAACATTTATGTCTGAATATTGGGGCGCTTGAAACGGATTAGGGCATTTACATGGAAAACGCGTCTCTACTTACAAAATTTTCTACTTAAGAAATTTCTTACAGAACCAATTAATTTCGTAAGTAGAGGTTTGTTTGGTTTCCTTCTTTCTTTCTTTCTTTCTTTCTTTCTTTCTTTCTTTCTTTCTTTCTTTCTTTCTTTCTTTCTATTTTTCTTTCTTTCTTTCTTTCTTTTTTGACTATTTCAAATTGATCAATCACTGAGGTAACATTCAAGTGAAAAATAACATAACATATGAACATTTTATATCAGCAGTACTGTCTGTGTCGTCAAAATTAGGTCACGACTGATTACTTTCTTCAAAACGAGAAGTCCGTGTTTGCAGCGCAGCTCCCTTGAATTTACATACCGGAAACAGTATTTATTTTCTTTTAACAAAGGTTAGCTTGACGTTCCGGTCAGGAAGCGCAGCAAGTTAAAGCGAAAGGAAACGCGACCAAGAGAGGCATAGGCTGGAGGAGAGAGAGGAGGAAGAAAGATGATGGGAGCTAAAATTGTTGCACATAAGTGACCCACTTCTGGCTGTAGACACGCTTATAAGAAGCACGGTTCCAGTATCCGAGGATTTTACACCCAACGAAGATGTCGGCGTCGGCGTTATTTATCCTAGACCTGAAAGGAAAGGTAAGTTCTGAAGATTATCTAAACACCTGCTTCCAGCAGCGTTAACCACAAAAACTAGTTGTTAAGTTATGCAAATGTATCCATCCATCTATTATCTGAACCTCTTATCCTCACGAGGGTCGCGGGCGTGCTGGAGCCTCTGATTTGCAAAATTATGTCAACTTTCTGGTTCCATGTAAGACACACGTGTCAATAAGAAAATAACTTGTCGAACTGGTTCTACGAAACCTAGACGACCTGTTCCTGTGCAGTCATGTGCCTGGCTTGCATTATAATACCCTATGTCCCTTGTAAAAGTATACAAAACAAATATTGCGTGATCACTCTCAGTGACCAATTGTTTATGAACACACAATTAGGGTTGCCAACTCCCTGAATAATAATTAAAGGACACCTCATCGGCAGGCACCAAAAGTGTATTTTGGGACCACTAGACCAATTGAATCACCAAAAGTATAGGATAAATTGGTCCATTAGAGCACATGAACAAAACTTTGCGCTGCTGAGCCAATAGGGCTTGACTGGCTAAGCCTTTTTCTTTGTGAATGTGGTTATTGTGTACAAAAACAGAATATTGTGATGTGTTTTTTTTAATACAAGCTCTTTTTTTTTTTTTTTTTACAATATCGTGAGCTTTTATACAGCATTGTGAGCTTTGAATATATCGCCAACTTCCCCACAATATCGTGATAATTATCATATCGCGAGGTTCAAATTGTGATATTATTTTATCGTGACATTTGGATATCGTGACATCCCTACTATCTATCTATCTATCTATCTATCTATCTATCTATCTATTAGAGATGTCACAATATCGGCGATATTGCAATATTAAATTTGCCATGATATCATTGTTGTCATGTCAGAGTGCGCGCAGTAGACGCTGTGGGCACACGCACCGTGGTATCGATACCATGACATATTAGTATTGTATTCGGATACATCGTGTAAATATCGATACTTTAGAAAGTAGGGGTGTAACGGTAAACGTGGGTGTATTAAAACATTTCGGTATGGCGTGTTCGGTTCGGTCCACCTTGCGTACCGTTTCTGATCAGTTTTTATTATTAGCCCGAGCTTACGCACGGACTGTTGCACGCGGTAGAGGAGGGTGGCGGCACTAAAGGGGAGCAAACGCATACGCAAACAAGCCAGAGCTTGAAGGCCCCCCCGTACACTGCGGTCTCCATTCTGACTTTCCTGTAAAAAAAATCGCTGATGGGGAAAGGTACGTGGATAAGTCCCAAAGTTGTGTGCCGACATTGCTACATGAGATCGGCGGCTATGCTGCAGGTAAGCACATCTAACATATTAACACTTAAAACGACATCATCCGACTTTGAATGTTTCTTAGACGAGGAAGCAAGCAGTCTTTTTCGCCAAAAACAAAGTACAACAGCTCTCCTTCGTTCTCCGCTGCTCCTCTCATTAGCCGTACGATGCATTGAAGAACCTCGGAAACATCCCAACTCAGCAAAACACAACACAGATAACCCAATTCGTTACAATATGCTGTTGAAAACATTCAAAGATTTCAATGACTTTAAAGTTACTGTATTTCATTATACAAAGAGTTTTAACATAGTTAGCAATAATTGTAACTGTTATTGTATGTATTTTTTTCATCACAAAAAGTGTATATATGTACTGTAATGACAACTTGTCTTTAACTTGAATACTGTGTGATGTGTCATAGTCATAGGCTGTTGATGCTGAGTGTTTAAAGATTTCAGTGTCTTAATAGTTTACAAAATTAAGAGATCTTTATTGTTAGTGTATTTTTTATTCTGGTGTAACTTCTTAGAATATAACCCGAATGGTTCACTTTTATTTAGTTTTAAAAATGTTCCGTTTACTTGTCATCTTTTCAAAATAAACATCCATCCATCCATTACCTGTACTGCTTATCCTCACAAGGGTCGCGGGCGTGCTGGAGCCTATCCCAGCTGTCTTTGGGCAGTAGGCGGGGGACACCCCGAATTGGTTGCCAGCCAATCGCACGGCACACAGAGGCAAACAAACATCCGCACTCACAATCACACTTAGGGGCAATTTAGAGAGTCCAATCAACTTACCATGCATGTTTTTGGAATGTGGGAGGAAACCGGAGTACCCGGAGAAAATCCACGCAGGCACGGGGTGAACATGCAAACTCCACACAGAGAGGCCGGAGCCCGGATTGAACCCACAAACTTTGAACTGTGAGGCGGACGTGCTAACCAGTCGATCACCGTGCCGCCAAAATAAACATATTAAAAAAAAAAATAAAATCTTGTCCATATTGTACCGAAAATATACCGAACCAAAGTTGAAGCTGAAGTTCTTCACTCATACCAATGAGGGATGTTCCGACCAGGTTTTATGTCACCCATACCGATCATGCATGAGTGAGAACGGCCGATACCGATTCCGATCACATGGAATATCTGCATGTTTTTCCATTTATTTATGGTGATTGCTATTATGCAATATTATCTGAAAAAAAAAAAAACCCAGCCATATTATTGCGGAAATTTTGACAAAAATCTATATATATTTTCAAAAGCATGAAGAAATACAAAACCGTTGCTGGCACAATACATCAATTACTCAGTCACAAAGATAACTGAAAAACTTTAATTTACCAGCTTTTAGTAACACAGTTTTTAACAGAATAAATATCAGCAGTCTCAAAAGACTTAATTATGCAAAAAGTCAAATAAATAACATGCCACCTAACATTGCATGGTTCAGAATATAACAAAGTAGAAAAAATAGTCACATGCAGGCTTCACTTGAATAAAGATTCAATGAGTTCCTAAATTGAAACGACTCAGGAACTTTATTGTCTTGAGCATAGACAAACTATCTTGTGCATTTGTCAACGAGAAAAAAGTCACTGTTAGTCTTTTTGTGAATTATAAAATGATTATAGTGGGTCTGTTGCCCACAAGTGACTAACAATGCAATAATGGCACTTATACTGCGCTGTGTCTGCCTTGATTTTATTCAATCCAGTGAGCCTCGTAAACTCACCATAGTCTCCCAATCGCTTCTTCTTTAAAAATTGGATTAAGTTGGTTGTGTTAAAACTTTTGGCCATGCTCCCCGCGCAAGGTACCTTTTCATGGCATAAACAGTATTACAAGACGCAAACTCCACACACACAGCAGACAATGCTATGTTCACACCAACTGCGGTGGTCGGAATATTCGATCGAAGCCTTTTATTGCCGATCAAAACATCCGATCACCCGAAGCTCGTGCTTGGCTGCTGCTAGACGAAAAGTTGATTTGCGCGACGACGTCCCTCCGTCCAAAAGCATCACTCGCGCCGCCCTGCACACAACCGCGCCCGCCATCACGTAATTTTTCACCAAAATCGGTCAATCATGATCGGTGACCGATCGATCGGAGCATCCCTTATACCAATGTATGTTTAATCAAATTAAGTAACAAAGTTATATATTGTACATAACTTATAAATACATATTATTCCAACATAACAGTATGAGTTATTGCCACTGATCATGTTCTTTTCTGCAAACCTCAAATGGGTGTTACTTCTTCATATTAATGCCAGTGTGTATGTTTTTAAACACATCCGACTAAGCTGAAATGCTTTTTAAATCAGTGCTGGGCATCGTCTAACAGTCACAGAGTTCCCATCTGCATAGTTAAACGACCCACATGGTCCCAGTCCGTCCCCCGTTGGCTACAGCCAACCGGCGTCGAGAACGTAATCTTCACGTCACACGCAGGCGTCGCATGAGCAAACACGCTGCCAAACAAAGAAAAAGATCAAACAAAAACAACTAACACACACACACACACACACACGCACACACGCACACACAGCATGGTGAAACAATATGGGGCACATGTCGTTGCATCTGAGGGACTGAAAGGGAGACAGCACTGTTTTATTTTTTATTTTTTCCTTACCCGGCTGCGTGTCAGATGTGCATCACCTGCTTGAGACGTGGTACAGGTTAAGTCTGTTCTCGACTCCGTTTGGCTGACTCGGACCGACTGGGACAACGTGGGTCATTTAATTATGCAGACGGGAACTCTTTGACGCTTAGGCGATGCCCAGCTCTGTTTTAACTAGCAGCCTTTTGTTCGGAGAACATAGCATGTTGGTCTCCGATTACATAGTAAATTATGTTGGATACTTTTTTTAACTAATGCCCTTCAGTTAAATGAAATGACAGAGGTGTGTCACTAGGACACAGTTTTTCTATATGCACTCCTTACAGCTATATGTTAGGAGACCATAACAAAATTAAACATAACTATTGAAGTTAAAACAAAGCGTACTTGTAATTCCAGTTGACAATTCCTCTGCATGTAAAAACAGGATAGATGCAATTTCACAATAGATCACATTTTTATTGAAAACAAAACTTGTTTCTAATACAATTTTTTCAAGTTCAAGAAACATCTGGAAAAAAAAAAATCTATATATCTATATATATATATATATATATATATATATATATATAAATACTGGCTAAAATACAAAAATATAACGCAAAATGTTAGCTGCGAATACACACAGCAGAAAATAAATACATATAAATACAAAAAAAACCCCAAAATATTATATAACAGAAACAATATTATAAACATTGTAATATAATACAGTAATAACATTATTAAATTCAATCAACAATGTAATCACTGTCTCAACATCAGATCATCAAGCTTTTCTCAGAAATATACCGGTATTCATAAACCCTTACACTTCTACTGCATCTTCCGGCTAAACTGCAGCTTTAAAATAAACTGTCAGTATAAAGAGAACTTAAGGAAAACACTCACTTTGTCATCATCAGTTTAGCCCAGTGGCTTTTCTCAGAAATACAGGGTGACCCCCCCCAAAAAAACGGGCCACAAATTTCAAAAGACATCATTTTTCTTTTTCTTTTTCCTTTTTTTTTTTTTTTTTTATGGAATCAAATGCGATTTGAGGTATAACTGGTTTATAGTGTTTAGAACATCACATTAAAGCATTATACTCATTGGACTTTTCCTTTTTTTTTTTTTACTGGTCATCCAAGTAGACCAAATTTCTGCAGTTTGAGCATCACCACCATTTTGTGAGCACCAAAATGTTGGTGGACAATGGTCCTAAGTACTCCACGACACACAACATTAGTGTCGTGAAATTTTGACTTTGATACTATACTTGCAAAAATACCGGTACTGAAACAATACCAAGGCAAAAACCATAAACATCAGTAAAAAGCAGTGAAATAACAATATTCTAACCAATTAACCAAAATAACCAATTCTTATTGTTTGCATTCCTTCAAAAATCTGCCATGAAAATAAAATATGTTTTGTGTCGTATTTAAACACTTTATAAAAACTGAACACGAGTCATTTAAAAAAATCTACGCACAGACACAACTGATATTTTTATATATACAGTATCCAGTACCGTACCAAAGTTAAAGTATTAGGCCGCCAAAGGATTTATTGTTTATTATTTGAGCCTTCAGGCAGTACAAACTCTCATTGAATATTTCACATTTGACATCCCAACCACTAATACTGTCACAATTGCAGAATGGAAGATGAAGCCCAGTGATTTAATGTTTTTTTTTTTACACGAGTGACTACTTAAAGTCAATTCAACTTTATTTATAAAGCGCATTCGCAACAGCTGCAGCTGTAACAAAGCATTTTACAGAACACATGATATAAAAGATTAACCTAGATGGACCACTCATCATATTTTTTATTTTCTCACCCGCATCGTTTTTCTTGTTTGTCAGCTTTTACAGATCGTTAGAAAGCCCACATTGTTTAAATATTTGTAGTAATTAACATTGAATGGATTAATGGAGTTTAATTTTCTGTCCGAGGTGGACATGTCCTACTGTGTAAAAGGTATTTGAATGCACCCGTCACACACACGGTGGGATAAAATAATGAGCGGCGCTGTCCCTTTTACCTACTACCAAAAACAGGCATTTGTTTGCGTGCAATTCACTGTAACATGACAGAAATACTCAGTTTTATATCGAAATATAGCTTCTCTTGTTAGCTAGCCAGAGTCTAACAGCTAATATCGCCCAACCCTAGTGTGAGGGCTCGCTTGAACGCAGTGATGGAACGGATTACATTTGTCAATCGAGGTACCGAGTGCCTGCATACCACGTGCATGCACTTTGATGCAAATGACTGAAAAAAGTTGAGTCGCGTTGGCCTACCAAGTACGTAATGGCAAGCCATTCTGCCTGGGCATCATTTGAACCTTTCAAGGCTTCAAATCTACAGCGGTGCTTGAGTTCCCTCCATTTTAACATCAACCAGGAATGCACTTCTCAAACACAGGTTGCACGCTTAAAGGTTCAGGCAGAAAAGTACACATTTTTGTTTCCAAAATTTATGAAGCACTCGTGTCAAATTGCTCAGAACATTTCACGGGCTACAAAGGTAAACAATGAATGGGAGTTTATCAAAACATACAAACGAGTGTTAGCGAGTGAGGGAACACGAGGGAGCAGTTTATGTATGCTGTGGCTCTTTGCAGTAACACAGTGAAAATTGTGGCTCTTTGCCTTTGAGTGGTTGGCCACCCATGCAATAGAAGCTTAAGAGTTTTGTACAGTCCTACATTTATCCATTTCTATATTCCTTATTGTGGTTCAGGGTCACAGGGACGCTGGAGTCCATTCCAGATGACTTTGAACAAAAGGCAAGTTTCCACAATGGGACAATTGGCAGTAAATGGCGGGGGTGCATAGTCCCTCATTTTAGCTGTATATGCTGTCACGTATAAATGAAAGAAGACACAATTCATTGTGTCGAGTCGACGCAAGACTAGGTTCATTTATTTGAGGGCAGTAAAATGTATTGAAAACAAGTCAGTATTCACTTGAATAAACTAGCAGTAAAAACTAAGGGCCAAGCCTCATCGTCGAGATATTTTAAACATCAAAGGTTTTTGCTTTCTGTCTTTGCCCGAGGGCAAGTTGTTAAAGTCACTATCATCACCTTCTGTTCTCCTGACACACGTCTTTTCATGACCACATCTCTTTCCCCTTCCTGCCCCTCACTGCCGGAGTGCCTGGTCTGCAGGCCTCATGGTGCTGTTACCTGCTGTGAAAACTGAAATGTCAGGCTATTGGAATCAGCACAGCCTCATTTGTTCCCACTGTCTTCTGATTGCATTTTTAATGAGTGAGTCTGTTCAAAAAACAGCTTGGGGTTGTAATGAGCAGTCGGATCGTCTCTTTACCATGAGCAGCACTTCGGGACTTCTTAAGTCAAACTTTCTAGTCGTGGCAAGTACATACGTTGTGCGAATGTAAAAATGGTTCACATTTGTGGTTTGGTCCAGGCCAAAGTTAGAAAAATAAATAGTGGTACTCATATTTCATCATCATAACGGGACAAAAAGGTTCTTAATGTAAAGCCACAAATTGATTGGACCATGATTGAACACTTGAATTATTATAAAAATGATGTCAAGGGAGTTACGTAAAAAGTGAATGTCATTTTTGTTTCATAGTTGGAGATGCAACAATACATTTCTAAATTGTATTTTCATAACTGTCTGCCAACAATAGTTGTTTGCCATGTGTGCCCTGTTATTGGCTGGCGACCAGTACAAGATGAACTCTTACCCAAAATCATCTGGGATAGGCTCCAGCTCACCTACCACCCTAGTAAGGATAAGTGGTACAGAAAATGGATGCATGACTGAATAGATGTCTGCCAACAAACCCAAATGTAAAAACAGAGATGGCGGCTCTGGCATATGCTGTTGTATAAATGTGTGTGTAAAAGCATTTTAATGCTGGTCTCTGATTTTGGTCTCTTTAATTTACTAGACTCATTATTTATTGTGTTACTTAATCAGAATTAGAATGAACTGATACATGCTTAATAGTACTTTTACATGTGAATTTTTTAATTTTTAAAATTTGTTTGTGTTATTAGGATAAATTCAGTTTGGGTGAAAGTTGTACACCTGAGTATGCTTGACATTGCGGAAACAGAAATGGACTCGCTGGGCACAGTGCATGACATTGTCAAGCCGGTCAAGGCAAATTTATTTATATAGCCCTTAATCACAGAAAAGTCTCAAAGGGCTTCACATGCCCACGGTTGATTAATGACATTGGCAGGTAAACTGCAAACGCTCCCCTTGTGGATGATGTGGTCAACTGTGAATGTGACATAGGCAATTGGAAACCTCCTTGCCCCGATCGTACATCTCCAGTCTTCTCGGCCACGCCCCTGTGAACTCCTGCAGGAAATCTTATGGTATCCTCCCAAGCTCAGTCGTCACTCGTCAGGGCCATTTTGATGTCCCCAAATGGGAGGTTGGACGTTCTTGCACACTGAACGAAGCTGCAGGATACTTTTATAGACATGTTGGTTGATCGTCTGAGCCACCTTGAAGGGGAAAACCCGTACTTTGTAGTTTGGTTTTGAAATGTATCTTTTTTGACACCATTCCCGGAGCTTTGCTAATACAACTCTGTTGGTGTGTACACATGCTATATTCTCTAAAAGTAAATTCCTAGGCAACGTCAACATTACAGTTTCTTTTAGTCTGAGGAATTGTCTTTTCCTCATTCTTTCTTGCCAGTGATCCCTGCACTTGTACTACTGTGTTGTAGAATTCTGTCACAGAAGCTGAGCAGTGACCTATTCATTCGTTCCTTTTTTCCTGGCTCAGATGGCAATACTTCCCTGGTATTTCCTTTGAATTTATTTCCTTTTGTCTCTGTTGCATCATGCAACACAGCCTCCTGCATTACAAATATGGGAAAGTGTGTGATCCCTCAAGCGCTGGAGCTTTGATCGCTCCGTGGTTGTTGCTTTGTATGTCCACAGTATTGAGGTATTGAATCATTGTATTTGTATCCATTTGTAGTGATTATGGTCTAAAATCAAACCTAACCAAATTCTCACAGCTCATTAATATTTAAGGTTGGTTGAATACAATTAATGTCACTCAAACGTAACTTAACAAATAGTTAAGTTTGTGTTTATTGTAAAGTTAGTTAAATGTTCTGCTCCTGTACCTCTGCATTTTCATTTGGTTCATGTTACATATAATACACACAGGGGCCCTGTGTACCAGCACAGAGCATTCTCGATGGGCCCTTATGACAGTCACTTTACCACAGTGTCGGGCTGCGGGCCGAGGCAATGCCCCAGTGACGCTGTCGCGTAACACAAATATTAAATGGTCCCTGAAGTGCACACGAATGTGACTGGCTCATATTACGGGCCAGTGATATGTTCTGTTGTTCTATGTGAGATACAGTAGTTGATATAGAGAAGTTTAATAAAGCAGTACAGTCACTACACTCGCAGTCACTTTAAAGTGAGAATTCTGACTTTATTCTCAGAATTCCAACTTTATTCTCAGAATTCTGACTTTAAAGTGATAATTCTGACTTTATTCTCAGAATTCTGACTTTAAAGTGGGAATTCTGAAAAGTGAGAATTCTGACTTTATTCTCACTTTATTCTGAGAGTAAAGTCAGAATTCTCACTTCAAAGTCAGAATTCTGAGAATAAAGTCAGAATTATCACTTTAAAGTCAGAATTCTGAGATAAAAACGAGAATCTTGTCAACCTATTTGTTTCCCCCACTGGCCATAATCCTCTTCCGTAACAATCCTTATGGGTGTACACGGTTTTAGTGAAGCACCTTGAATTTGGAGTGCGTGGTTACCTCAACCGGAAGCTGTCAATATTTCATGACACCATTGTGCTTCTCTGACATTTTCCTCTGCCTCTATATTCCTCTCTGTTATGCATTCAGGTCTTGATCTGCCGAAACTACATGGGAAACATGGATATGAATGAGATTGACCACTTCATGCCATTCCTAATTAAGCGGGAAGAAGAGGCTGAGATGACTCCACTAATCACCCATGGCTCGTCACACTTTCTTTGGATCAAACATAACAACCTTTACTGTATCCAAGTAGAATTTAGATTTCATTTGTGTGCTCTGTTAAAAGATGTTTGTGCATGTGTCAAAATGTTAAAAGAATGGGGAGATACTGTTAGGAAATGCTCACAGCCAACATCTAGGCCTCATTTTAGTTTCACCACATATTGCAGCGGCGGCAAAAAATTTGCATCACAACACCATTATGTGTTATGCACTGTTATACTCATTTTTTTTTAACAGTCAAACCATTCAGTTACATATTAATATATGATGGAATTTTGGTGATTCCCAAACAGGCAACTGAGCCATTAATACTGTACTTCCCTGTGGACATGTTCTCATTTGCTTCCAAAAGCAATCCTTTAAAGATTCACTTTAATTGCTTTCATCTCCAAATCCATTCATCCATCCATGTCATCGCATATTCCGCATTTATTGCTACAAGAACAACTATTTCTTAACAGTCCTTTTTTCAGTGGTGGCCATGACCAAAAAGAATGCCAATGCTGCTCTGCTCTATTCCTTCCTTTATAAAATTGTCCAGGTTCGTATCTTTGCTTTATACGCAATTTGTGATTGACCATTGCAGTCACACTGATTCGGTTGTTGTTGTTTTTTTTTTTTTAGTGCTACTGTATGTCATTGTGTTTGACCTCCTATTGGATAACAATACATAGCTAGGTGTTCTCATGAAAACAATCAATTATTAAAACAGAGTGGGCTTTCTTTGAATGCATTTAGATATGTATTCCATGACCACTTAGGAGAAAAATCTCGCAATACTTTTCATAAATGTTTAAAGAAATCTTCCCTGAGTACGTCAGCTAGATCAAAAATACTTTTTCAACTAAATGTATGGTATTTCAAATCTGTGTTCATTGATTTAGCACATATTGTATAGCTTTTTTTTTTTTCTAATTTCGTCCAAGTTTTTTTTATAGTTCTCTAAGAATACTATGTTTTCTACAAGTAAGAAGCTCTTAATGAAGTATAAATTACACCATTATTACTACTCACGATTAACAACCTTCCTATATTGTCCCTCTTCCTTATCTATCAGCCGTAAACTAGATGCATTCATTTATAGTCTGTAACTATTTGGTTATGATTTTATGTATATAAAAAGATCATGAGAATGTGAGGTTTTTAGCATCAAGGATAAATCATCAATTTGGAATGGAAATCATGAGATCATGATTATGACAGAGATGATTCTGCAAGTAACATTTTGCCATTATTTACTCTATTGTAATTACTATTTGCATTTTAAGTTTTATGAATGATATAACCTGGATGCTTAAAAAACAAGCAATTTTTAGCTATGAAGAACTAAAAGTAGCAAACAAATTTGAGGCAAGTTTAGTTTTTTAACCCTATTCAGATATCCGTCAGTGTAATGTATAGTATATGACTGGTTAGCAAAGACATGAGATACACATATCTCAGGTTTTTATCATTATATGTTTGATAGAATGTAATAATATGATACACTTGCTTTTACCATTCTTTGTATGGAAACTGTCTTATTACATCTCTCTCTGCAGGTGTTTCAGGAGTACTTTAAGGAGCTGGAGGAGGAGAGTATTCGTGACAACTTTGTAACCGTGTACGAGCTGATGGACGAAGTCATGGATTTTGGATTCCCACAAACAACTGACAGCAAGATTCTCCAAGAGTAAGAAATCACATTTTTATAATAGTACCCTTTTACAGAACAAAAGGAGTGAAAATATGCATTCTGAAGGTAAATGTGAGAAAATCTTATGTCTGCTCTATTGCTTTTTCTTGTTGAGACTTGATGGTTGTTTATTCATGTGTGATCGACTTCTTAGTTAAATGACCATCTTTGTTAAGGGTTTCACCTGTTCTTTGTTAACCACACTCTACTTTTTTGTGTAAGCCAGTAATATCAATTCATTGGGTTGCATTCTCCTGAGCTCTGTCTCATCTGTGTGATTCTATTGAGCTCCCCTAATTCTATTCAGTCTTTTGGTGCTCATTGTCTTGTGAATGCTGTTTTCCCAGGCGTGTCGTTTTTGCCTTTGTTGCGACGTCCTGTGCATGTTTTATTAGAAATCTCGGGGAGGGGAAAGGACTCATTTGGATCCTGCCTTTGTTTGAGCTGCTTGTCTACATTTGAGTACATCACACATGCGGTAGGCTAAATAGTTGGTTCCCTTCAGTTGCCTTCAAACCAACGTCGGAGGTCGTTAAGCGTCGTTGCGTCTTTAAGCGCTATCTGATTGGTGTAGTGGCCACCGTCGTAGTGACGTAACCCGCCTGTAAGCGTCTTGGGGGCGTTTACGTATGTTGAATCAGCGTCGCCAGTCGTGACATTTGGTCACTCTGATTGGCTGTTAGCTTGCAAATCAGCGCGCGGAGAACCAACGTGAAGTGACAAAGGCGGAAAAACAGTGAGCACGCCTCCGCTGCCTTAATCGTTTTACAAGTACAAGAGCGAGTTGACAATGTAAGTATTTCACAATACCGTGTCAAGAACATGATGGTTTACTTCATGTGGGAGTTCATCGTGAGTGAAGAATAGAGCCGAATGCATTGTTTACGTTGTTATAATCAGCCCCCGGCCAACATCTTTCAGGTTGGAGTTTTCTAACCATGAGAAATGGTGACTACCGCCGCCGATGGTATGGAAGTGTATTCGATCTTGTGCATGCGCAGAAGGTATTTTAATGGTCATCGTCGCTGTCTGTCGTTGCGGTGTGTTTTGCCAGCGTGACGCGCCGACAGCCGGCCGGACGCCACAGGGGCTAAGCGTCTGTCACTGTTGGTGAACGTCGTTTTGGTGTATCAGGGCCGAAAGAAAGAAAATCCCACAATGACCACTTAATTAACTTGACACTGATAAAGGTAATAGTAAATGCATACAAAGCTTCTGTGTTGATTTATTACGAAAAGATCAAATAAAACTGTAATTCTTGGGCAAGTGATATCAGCTCTATGATTGGCCAGGCAGGAAGGCACAAATGGCATTCAATTAAAAGATCAGGGATCACTTTACTTACATCCAGCACACGAATGTCAGTGACTGCTTTGCTCAGGAGCTGAACTATTTCTACACCCTATTGGAAACAACAGATACATGGACTGAAGTGGCCCGCTGGCCCCTGCAGACAACAGGCTCATTATTTCACCTTATGAATTGAGACACCATCTCCCAGTCCGCTAACGCCACTCTGTCTCAGAAAAGAAGGACTGAAATTGTACCTTTTAACGGTCCAATGGCTTGTTACAGTGGCAGTACCATCAAGAGTAGACCTATTGTACCCTTTAAACAGGCTACATATTGGGCCGTTACAATTTGTAACGTTTGTTGGCTCATATTTGTACCTTAGGGTACATAGGTGTACCCTTTACAGGCAACTCTGTACCTGCAAGGGTACTGTCTATAGACCAGAAATGGGCAACATTAAAAAAATGATTCCCTTACCACACCTGATCAGTTTTAAGTTGTAATTCCATCATACATATCAATTAGTGGCACTTGCACCCGTTTGTCTCCGTGAGAGAAGAAAATCAAGCTGATGATGCCAACATGCAGACAAAGGACTGCCATGTATATACACCAAAATGTGCACAATCACACGTACTACTACTAACTAGATCGTGAGCACTATATCTTAGCATTAATGCGACTATCAGTGATTTTCCTGCTTCACACACAATTCACAGTCACAGTTTCCTTTCTAAGAATGTACAAGTTCAATTTAATGTAACAGTTAATTAAGACACACATTCAACAAAGTATGCGTAGCATAAAAACACTTAAAAATGATTAATGGCCTTATGACAGAAGAAGTTCAGTAGTGCGTGTCACAATGCATCCTGGGAACCAAAGAGTTGCTGAAAAATACAAAGGTACACAAACAGATTTTTGTTTGTTCTTCCCAAGAACCATTGTCAGTTGCAAAAAGCTTCCCAGTCTAGATTACTACTCTTCAGAGCTGGGCACTTGACCATTTTTTGCCGTTCCGGCCGCGACCCTCCACCCTTGACCTCGGTACCCTTCCGGCCGCGACCCTCCAGCCATATTCATAAACATTGTCGGTCCCCGCCCCATTCCGCCCCCAGACCCCAAAAAAAAAGCGTCCGTGATTGACGTCGCTGCAAGAGAAACACTAACGGCAGAGGCTTTTTAAGGATCATTAGCTGGCTAATTTACTATTCGAACCCGCTGTGGACACTCTTCAAATGCGCCAGTAGTATTTACCCAACTTCGTGCTTCCTTGCATTGTGATCCCCGTGGTTGGATTTGTCGTATAGTATAATTATTTTGTTCCAATAATTATAGAGAAGAGTCGTAGAAGAAGTCCCAGAAGTCGTAGTCAAGTTACTTATTTATTTTGCACACTTCCCCTCCTTCCCGGCCTTCAAAATAAAAGCATACCAGCAAACCACTATACACTGCAGGTTTGCTATGGCGTATTTCCGGAAGTAGTGAACGCAAGAAAAAGTGCATTAACCCCACCTTGATGTGCTAGTGTCTGAATATACTCGTGGACACAAATTGTTTTGAAAAGAGTCGAGGGGCGTCGCTTCAAAACGACAGCGACAACAATGCATATCGTGCCTGCT
Source organism: Filicampus tigris (assembly GCF_054856515.1). Taxonomy (NCBI): domain Eukaryota; kingdom Metazoa; phylum Chordata; class Actinopteri; order Syngnathiformes; family Syngnathidae; genus Filicampus; species Filicampus tigris. The sequence goes on along the minus strand of NC_141228.1, from coordinate 5,142,527 downwards.
ACAACCATAAAGGGATGACTAGACGATGCATTTAATTTTATTGCGAAAACGATCTGGAAGGTGGCGGCTAAGGGGGAACGTGGGTGAGTAGCTTGTTTACTTTGAGTGATGGGACTTTGCAGCAGCAGCAACGAGCTGCAACATGTGAGACAGCAACGTGTGCTCAAGCGTGTTTGTATTTCCTTATCGTCACATCACGTAACCCGCGCCCCCCACCTGCAACTGGGGCATACCATTACAAGATTGGGCAGGGGGGCAATACCATAATCCCTATAACAGCAGTTGTCGCTCGCGCAGACGCGGGAGTAGAAAGAAGCCTAAAAAGAAGCCTTTCACCGAGTAGGCTGAGATGATTTTTGGCCGCCTCGCGAGCACGTCACACGCATGAGGGCCGATTAGTGGGCCGGACTAAAATCAACTTAGTCCAGCCATTTTTTTTCATTTGTCACCCCCCACCCCTCCGCCGCAAAAATGGGCATCCGGCCGGGCCAGAAGGTCCGACCGGTCCGGCCCAGGGACGGGCTGCCCAGCTCTGCTACTCTTACTGTTAATCTTTTAAACTGTATTTCATACAATAGTGGGCTTTTTCAAAAGGCATTAACATAGGTCTCGCATGTGTTTGTACGGTGCGGTTTATTTATGAATTTCTACTGACAAGCTTGCATGCCGACAATAGATTTACTCATAGTCTTGTCGCATCTGACCAATGAAATTACCGAACACGTTACAGTGGACCAATGAAACTGTCCGAGTCTGTCCTCAAACTGAATATTCAACAGCCATTTGCGGTTGGAGTCTGCACACATGAAGGAAAAGCAGGCTGCGGAATGTGGAATCGTGTGCATGGCTGTGCAGGACCAAATATAGAGAGTACATAGTATATACAGTAGAACGAAGATAAGCATCTTGAGTTGAGTTTAATGAGCATAGGGAACAAGTGCCATAAATACAGCCATCTCATTTGGCAATGAACTTCCACCATCAGTGGCAACGGACGATAGGACAACAAGTCCAGCCGTTGAGCGATATACGCTCACGGACTTATACAGAAGTCCCTAGTGTCTTAGCAGACATTTTTAGCATAGAAACTTGCTTTAAAACTGCCACCATGATGCCTAAGCAAGGTCAAATCAAAACCCCCAGTTTTGCCTTGATGGGCAAGAATTGCTTTCGTCATGGTTCTATAAAAAGTGGCGCCATCCAAATGTGTAACTTAGCTATGATATTTGGAGGAAAATTAACAGTAAATAATGTGTTAGAGCTTCAGAGGATCTGTTGATTGTTTTCATTGTGTGACACACTGTGTAACTAATGACTTATATGCTACAACAAATGGCGCTTTATCCAGGGACTGAAATGAACTGAGCCACAGGCAGTGACTGTGCCATTCAAGCATGCTGTGCTTTCACTGTTAACAGGGTTGTTTCTGTTTTCCCTTCCTCAGAGAGGCAATGTAGCGCCACTAAAGAATTTGTGTTTTCGCCACAGCTAACCCACGGTACCAGCAACGTGTTTCACTGTCAATTCACAATGGACTTTTCACCCTCAATCATCGCTCAGGCAATTTCTAGCAGTCTCTTCAGGCTTGGAGTTGTGGAGTATTCTACAATATTGTTGCATCACAAGATACTTGAATAATATTTTCAACGTCCTGTAGGCCGAATGACAAATTCAGCCTTGACCTATGGAGTACTCCAATTTTAATCTGAACTGAGTTGATTCACTCAGAGATGGAAAATCTTTGATTATCTCGCTTCAGAACAGCTGATAGCATCAGTTCAATCAACTGAATAATTTCACCTTGCGTAAAGTGCATGCATAGACACAGAAAAAAAATACTTTAAAACGTTTTCCCCCTTGGATGTGCAGGTGTATCATGAAAATACAGTATATACTGTGGAAAAAGTGACGCCGCTGCTGCAGGAATAGACAGCAAAGTTGCTACAAACTATGCAACTATGCAAACTATTGCATTGATTTAACATTTACCCACACTTTTATTCTAACATTTAGAGTGGATTAAGGTGAAAAGGCAGTCTATCTATTGGATAACTTCTTCTCAATTAGGTCCAATCCGACATCGAGAAGCTTACTTCCATGTGTATCTCTAGCTAGGCACAGGGCACACCCAGGCAGCCTGTACGGAAGCCAGGACATCGTTTATAATTGGTTTATAATGATTCAACCAATTATTTAATAAAAATGTTTTAATAATATTTATTTATTAATTACCGTAATGAGATAAATGAATAAGAATAAATACAAATTCATGTAAAGTACAGTACCAAAGAATCTTTTATTTCAATTCTTTCCCGTTGTTAAATTGTATTTATAATGAAATAATAAATAATCAACCAATGATTTAAGTTTAATAATTTAATAAATGCTAAACGTACTATATATACGGCCTACACCTCGTAACCATAAGTGAGAGTGGGACCGTAGATCGACCGGTAAATCGAAAGCTCTTCTGACGTGATTGAGTTGTCACACTTCCTTGCTCTGACGATGGCTATAGTGGCAGCCAAAACTGCCAGCAAGGTAAGAGAAATAATTCTTTTTACTGGCAAAAAAACTTTTGTTCAGAAAAAAGAAACTTTAAAACCAATCCAGCCAGACTCAGAATTTTGACAGAATATCATTTTGGGGAAATCTTGCACGTTGCTAGTATAATGGGTTTTACAGTATAGTAGGTAACCTAAATTTTTACAAGGCTCCTCCTCCTCCAAAGCTTCAACTTGAAGTACTTTAGTGTACTATTTTTCATGGGGGACGGGGTGACAGATGTTCCTACAGGTGGGCTAGAATGACTGCATTCAGGCATGTATAATACTATAAAACATGATTTTTTATTTAATAATTGCTATGCAATGTGTTGTTCTTTTGATCTAAAATTAGTCATTCACTAACTATATGCATCCTCCCTGAATCAATTGTATTTTTTTTAATTCTCAAATAAAAAAGAAAAACGGACAATTCGCAAGAGACACTTTCACTTGTAAACTAAAACTCAATAGTTCAAATTATATTCCTTATCACATAGCAAATAGTATGTTTGCATTGCCAATCATTTAATGCTACAAATTTCGCTACACTTTCGCAATTTCGCAAAATAGAAAGCCCAATTCATGCCAAATTTTCTTGATGCTGTATGTTCTTAATTTCTTTTGAAGGTAATCCAAAATTACCCAATAATACATACAGAAGTGAGGTTAAAAATGACAATCATTTTTGATGTATTACACACACTCACCTGATTGCTGAACAATAAAAGGAAAAATACATTCAACCATGTTGTCTTTTCTCAGTTTTGCACCTCCTTGCAAGCCTGAAAGAAAAAAAAAAAGTGAAACATATTTAAAATATATATTTTTCTGTTTTGTACCACCAGGGTTGGATGATTGAGATTAGGGTAAAAAAGAGCAAAATTTGATTTTTTTTTTTTGCTTACTTACTGATCATATTCAAACAAAAAAAAAAACAAGGGAAAAAGTGGGTGGAATAAAATTTATTTTTTTTGTTTGGCGTCTCCATCTTTACCAACTAAACAATGTGAATTGGGGGGGGCTTGGTGCCTGGCGAACGATAGGATAAATATTGCTGTTTGAAACAGTATTGCACCTCCGTGTCCACCTACTGAACAACAGTATGCACAGTAGGGTAATAAATGTAACAATTTGCATTTTTCCGTCAGTTTTGCACCTCTATATTTGCCTGTGAAAACTAGCATTTAAAAGATGGCTAAAAGTAAATATGACCTGAGAATCTTCATGGACACCTCAAACTCATGCACATTCCGGTGCTCTGCATAGATAATAACTATATTTTGCAAATGAAAGGCAGCTAATTGTCAGTTAGTGAGTTGTTATTGAGTTGTTAGTGTCAAACAAGCAGCCAGTTGCCTTAGCATAGGTAGGGTTGAGGGGTATATAGATATTCCAAACATATTCAGCAAATCCCCTCATGCTCAAGCTAACTAATGAGCGCGAGATGGCGAGGATGTGCCGGTGACTTTAGTGTTCTGGAGAGTGCACGGCAAATGATTGACACCTTGTTGGTCACGCCTTGATGTTCTTTCTCCCGGCATACTGTATGTGGGGCCTCAAAATGGTGTTTTTCACATTAAAGGGGAAGTCAACCCAAACATATTTTTTTCAATAATATGTTCTATGCAGGCCCACATTCTGCCCACAGTCTGATAAATATTGTGTTTGTGGGGTAAGAGTTAATCCACCCGTTTTTAGCTATCTCTGGGGGCGGATATTTTGTCACTTATGTCGACTGAAAATGGCATCCAAATTGCACAGGGCTAAGGTAACGACCAATCATTGCTCACCTGTTTTCTGAAGCTGAGCTATGATTTGTCATCATCTGAGCCCTGAGCATCTGTGATGTCATATTCCGTCGACAGAAGTGATAAAATGGCCACCCCCGGAGATGGCTAAAAACAGGTAGTTTGCTGCTTAACTCATATTCCACAAACGCAATATTAATCAGGATGCTGTGTTTGAACTGGTTACCCTGCATAGAACATATTCTTGAAAAAAATATGTTTGTTTTTGATTTCACCTTAAAGAACACCAGGAGTCACTGTTTTTCCATAGTTGGTAAGTGTCCGAGCGTCAATAGCTGGGTGTGTGAGTATGAGTTTCCGACTGTAATTCCTAATTTGTTTGCGATTGTCCAGTTTAGTTGTATTTGGCTGCATCGCTCCGTGTACGGCGGGTCTTTCTAGAACATGAGTTTCCATCAGCTCAGGTTTAACTTACTCAGAGTTAACCTCAGGTCTCAGTTGTGCAAACATACCAGCACAAACAACCAGTGTCTGCAGTGTACTCTATACCTGTAGTTCCTGACCTTTTCAGAAAAAAACCCACATAATTTCTCTTACATCATAACGTCATCATATCTGGTGACAGTAAATACATGAAGCTATGTGTAGGATGTGCATACAAACGTTGATCTGTATGTGTATGTTTGTGCGTGTTTATGACATCAATTGTTATGTTAATCTGTCAGTATACTGCTAAATCCCATTGCAGATCTCTTCATTAGCATTTCAAAGCAACGTTTGGGAACAAAAGCAAGAAAACCTCAACCCCAAACTGGCTTGTTCACTGTATGCCTTTGATCTCTCAGAATTTCTTGACTTTGGTTGGTGGCAATACACAAGAAAAACGCCTATGTAGGCAAAGCTTACAGTAACACGTTTTTTGAACAACTACTTCCGGTCGATGATGCTGTTACAGATGGTGAGGGAGAGCTAGAGGTGGTAGTAGAGGAGACGGAATTGGAAAGGGACACATCAATGTGTGAGTTGGTGTTGTTAAATCTTAATAGAATAGCAGATTTAGAGGCATTTCATCTGAATTATGCAGTGATGGGCTATCACGGCCAGCAAGGCATTCTGTGCCATCACTATCAAAAGTGTTGACCTGATTTACATCCTAAATTCTAATAATAATTTCATATGGTAAATTGTATTCATTTATTCCGAACACTCTATAGCAGAGGTGTCCAAACTTTTTGCAAAGAGGGCCAGATTTGCTGAGGTGAAAATGTGTGAGGGGCAGACCATTCAGCTTCAAGTCGCTTTAATTTTTCAAAGCGTTTATTACCAGTCACCCTGTCGTAGTTTGCATGTTTGGTCTGGTAGTGACGCTGGATATTGAATTCATTGAAAAAGCAACAGTCTGTCAGCGAACTAGACAGTTGTTTTGTATTTCTGTGAAAAAATATGACAATTTCCACACGTCCTGGAAGCAACGGCCTTCTCGGTCAACTTTCTTTTTCTTCACTATCCATCCATCCGTTGTCTATGCCGCTTTATCCTGGCAAGGGTCGCGGGGGTTCTGGAGCCTATCCCAGCTGTTTTCTCGCAGTAGGCGGGGTACACCCTGAACTGGTTGCCAGCCAGTCGCAGTGCACACAGAGACAAACAAACATTCGCACTCACAATCACACCTAGGGGCAATTTAGAGTGTTCAATAAACCTACCATGCATGTTTTTTGAAATGTGGGAGGAAACTGGAGTACCTGGAGAAAACCCACGCAGGCACGGGGAGAGCATGCAAACTTCCACACAGGGAGACCGGAGCCAGGATCGAGCCCACGACATCTGAACTGTGAGGCGGACGTGCTAACCAGTCGACCACCATCAATATTTAATTATTTGGCGCTGCCCCTTTTTCTTCACTACACTCTATATTTAAAAATTTGGCTGGAAAGGGCCACACAAAAGGTCATGCAGCATGGTGTTCACCGAACACGACTTCGAGATGGGGTGTTCGGAGAGGCAGAGTGCTCTCTGAGTCTATTTCCGAAAGCACCCAAGAGGGCAACCACAGGTCTGCTGCCATCTGGTGATCAAAAATAAAATAGCTTTTTTTACATGTGTATTTTGTACTGTGGTCGACACTACTTATTATTAATTTTATGCCATTTGAACGCTGGCCGCATTTGGCCCCCGGGCTGGACTTTGGACTTTGGCCTGCCTGCTCTATAGTCATTATTTTGTACCATTCTTTTGCACTGCTTCCAGTACATGGATGTCAATGTTGGATTTTTAGTTATTTATTTATTTTTTTCATCAGATTTCAGCCTTTCTGTGCCCATGTCAATCTAATCTGCTTTGGGCTTTAGGAATAAATTGCATCCTACTCGAACACATTGTTAAATTATACAATTAAATTAACTTAATTTAAAAATGCATCAGGGTTCCTGGTTGCCCCAAATAATGTTTTTGAAACAAGTTCTTTATTTTTTGGTCTCTTTTGGACATTTTTTAATCTCACTTGATTTTTATTTAAAGAGGAAGTCACCCGTGTCATTTTCAGTTGACAGCAAATGACAAAATGGCCGCCCCCTGAGGTCACTAAAACGTGTGGACTTTGCTGCTAAACTCATGGTACACAAATGCAATATTAATCAGCCGTGTCAGAGACGAAATCAACCCAAACATATTTTTTTCAAGAATATGTTCCCAGCAGGCCCACTAGTTGAAACACAGCATTCTGATTAATATTGCATTTGTGGAATATATGAGTTAAGCCGCAAAATTCACCCATTTTTAGCCATCCCACTTTAATTTAATTACCTTAATTACACCCATTAGTAATTTGCATACAATGCAAATTAGTTTGAGTCAAAATAATACTAACATAAAATTATAGCTGGCTTCTTGATAGACTAGTGCATGTAATGAAAATAGATGTTAGTAGAATAAATATATAATAGAATTGCTGTTTTATTCACTTCATATTAACTTGTTAACATATTCACTTGTTTGTTATGTGGAAAGAAATGGCATTGGTCTTCAAGAAGAGATTACAGTGTTGTGACACTTCAGATTGCTGTGCTAGTTCACTGACTGATTATAAACCAGAATCATAGTCTTTTTTTGTTTCTTTTAGGTACATTACCCAGCAGGGTCACAAACTCGAGATTGGGGCTGTTCGACCTCCTGCCACTGTCACAAATGCTGTGTCTTGGAGGTCCGAGGGCATCAAGTACAGGAAGAATGAGGTTTTTATGGATGTCATTGAGTCAGTAAATCTTTTGGTAAGGACACTTTTTTTTTCATTAAATGTTATGAAAAGGTCCTTTTGGATGAAAAAAAACCTGTCAAATTACTGTCTAGCTTGCTTTTTTTAATGGAAGAATTGAAATGTGAGAATTGTCAGGAAACCATCAGCAGTAGCACAACAGCAATTTTACCACAAAATGAAATTGGTTATACTTCAGAAATTAGAAAACTAACAGTTTAACTTTCTTAATTGTCAAACAATAAGCAGAAATTAAACAGGCAAAAAGAATTAGTAGTAACTAGGGATGTAAGGATTCATCTAAAATTGATTTAACCTCGATTTAAACCATACTTGAAATATGCATAGATGTAAAAAAAAATAAAAGAATCGATTCGCAACACCATGATTAACCATAGCCGTCATATCATAGTCATATTCATATCACTAATGTAAACAAACTACCTACGCACATTGCGTAAATTAGTTGACAGTAGAGCTGCTAAAATTAGATTACTAACACAACGACCTTGATGATTAAGATCACCTGCAGTTAATTTTAATAGCTGACACTGTTATTTTGTCAGCTAAAACCAATAAAAGTGTTAGCACAGTGCATTTCCCTAACTTTACTCATGATTAATTTTCCTTCTACATGAAAAAAAAAGATTAATGCCAAGAAAAATTAAATATGTTTACAAGTGTTTCTTTTCGTATTTATAGGTAGTTGCATAGTATTGGTGCATAGTGTGTAGCTTTTGGTTCCATTTTAAAATGCACAAAACATTTCCAGCGAAAAAAATGAAGACCACACTTTCACCTTCAATTTCAATTATTCTATTATTTATAAACATGTCAGGAATGCTGGAACAAGCAGCAAAGTTTAATGCAAGTTAAATGAACTTTTATCTTAATTGCCTTTATAATTTTTTTGTACATACGTACCTTAAAGTTTTTCTAGCTGTAAGCGACGAATGGTCATACAAGAGCTGCTTGCATTTGTGGATGGTTACAGCACCATACTAGCACACAGAAACAAGTATGGTAGCGATAAAAAAATCTAATCGTAAATTGAATCAGGGCTTGAGTGAATCGTTACATCCCTAGTAGTAACCCATTAAAACACTCTTTAAAAAACACATTTTGATGATGAAAGAAGTTTCTTTTTTAACATTAACAGTCACACAAGTATAAAATTACATTGACCACAAAACATTTTACCAATTGACAGCTATACCGCAGCTAACTAGTCTAGGCATGGTAATGAGCTGCTGAACATCATCACTCACTGCTTCTTGTCAAATGGCGCAAAGAGACCTGGGCCTGGAATGCGCAAAACCAGTCACTGTCGAGCCAAATGCAAGTCCAATGTAAAACCTGCAAACTAAGGATTATACAATGGGCTGAGAGCCCTATACAGTCATGGTCAATAACATTGGCACCCCTGTGCTTCTGTCAAATAATGCAGCACTTATTCCACAAAATTGGAGCAATAACAAATGTTTATTTATTTTGTTTACATTGGAAGGACACAAAAAAAGCTGAGTCAAAAAGCCAAATATGATCATTCCACACAAAACTCCAAATATGGAGTGGACACACTTATTGTACCTCATCCAAATTCATCAAAGAAATTATTTTATTGTAAGGATGCCGTGTTCCTTTAATTTGTAATTAAATTCACCTGTGGTAAGTAACAACTGGATATTTAGAAATGACACTTGCAGCCAATTTAAACGTGACTCAACCTTTGTGTTGTGTGTCTGTGTCTACCACACTGTGCGCGTAGAAAAGAAAGAAGAGCAATTTTTGTTGAAATTGAAAACTAACCTTGTGGATAGCATGGCCAGTCTCAAAACTACAATTCCATCTGTAGTCTGAATGTTCCTTAGTGTACTGTGCGCAACACCACAAAGAGGTCAGCAGCCCAATGCACTACAAACAAACTCCCTGGATGTGGACGAAGGGAAACATTTGATGAAGAATTGCAATGAAGGATTTTGTTCAAATGGTGTGGATGAAAAACCTCAATCCACCTCCAAACAAATTCAAGATCACCTGCAGACACATGGTACAACTGTGTAATCTTGCACTCTCTGTCACAATTTGAATGAAAGGTGGTGTGCGACCCTGTAGGACCCCACAGCTGACACAGACATAAAAAAGTCAGGCTGAAGTTTTCCAGCACTTACCTGGAGAAGCCAAAATCCCTCTGGGAGAATGTCCTGCAACCCGAAGGGACCAGAGCCGAGCTTTTTGATAAAGCACATCACTGTACTGTTTACCAAAAATAAAATGAGGCCTTCAAAGAAAACCCCACCGTCAAACATTGTGGAGATACGCTGATGATTTGGGGTTGCTTTGCTACTTCTGCTACTGGTTGCCTTGACTGTGTACCTGGCATTGTGAAATCTGAAGTCTACCAAAGAATTTTGTTACGCAATGAAGGGCAGGGCCCAGTGTCAGAAGGCTGGGTCTCTGTCAAAGGTGAGCAATGAGTTCAGATCTTAATCAAAAGAAAAAAAAGAATAATAAAAAAAACAGCAGTTGGTAGGAGACACCCTTCAAACTGAGAGATCTGGAGCAGTTGGTAAAAGACGTCTGGGCCAAAATTCCAGCAGAGAGATATAAAAAACGTCTTGATGGAAGCAATTGATTGCTGTTATTTTTCCCAAGGATTTGCTAACAAATATTAAGTTGAGGTGCCAATAATTTTGTCCAGTCCATTATGGCAGTTCCGTTTGGCATGATCGGATTTGTCTTTTTTTCCTCTGCTTTGTTTGTATTGTTCCAGTGTGAATAAAAAAATAAACATGAATACTGAAGCATTTGTAACTGCTATAATTTCCTGTGAGAGGTGGTGCATTATCGAACAGACGTACTGTACTGTCAATGTTTTTGGCCATAACTTGTATATCAAACAGCAATGGATCAAAAACGTGCGTAAAAACCTGACCAGCTAAAACCATGATAGCGCTAAGTACAGTGCTTAAGTGCAGAAGCAACACTTATGCTCATTTGAACACATGGCCAATGACCATTTCGAACTGTTAGGGCACTGAAACATTCGGTTAATGCTAAAAAAAAAAAGTACTTGGATGGTCTGCTTACTTCACGGTTACATAACAATGTTACAAAAAGCCCTGGAAAGGAAAAAAGAAACAGAAAAACACACATTGCTTCAGACTTTTTTACACAATCCAGGTTAGCCAAGATGCACTGGCAGCTCACTCGTGCGATATCCTGACATGATGTGTAAATTCCAAAATAAATGTTTGAACTTTTAGCCATATGTTTCATCAAAATGGCAAATAGTTTGTCCCGGCATTGCCCACACAACCTTTACTGCGATCCCCAGCAATTAATCAACCAAGCTGAATTAAATAGCCTTTAGTCATTTAACATTTTCAGAGAACTATTATAATCTTTTGTGAAATGTCAAATGAATTATGGTGTGATAATGATTTGACATTATCAGACTAGATGATGGGATCTGAATATATCATCTATTCCCTTAATTTGAATTTGTCACTTCAGCAACAAAAGAAATCGACTCTCCTCAGATATATTGTTTTTGAATGTACTGGTCAGTTTTCTCCAGTTCATCAGTCAGAGTAAAATGGATGAGGTGCCATATGTAAACGTCATTAAAATGCTTATTCTATTTGGTAGTTTTAACAAACATATCTTGTCTTTCTCCCTTTTTATGTGTGATAAAAAGTTGGCATATTCTGTTGTCACTGTGTGAATGAATTTTTAAACAATTTTTACTATTGTGGAATTCCTTATCTGTCTTTACAGGTGAATGCCACTGGCGGTGTCCTGCGAAGTGAAATAGTGGGCAGCATTAAGCTTAAAGTGATCCTTTCAGGGATGCCTGAACTCAGACTGGGGCTCAATGACAAAGTGCTGTTTGAAATCACAGGCAGTAAGTAACAGCCCATAAGTGTCAGTATCGTCAGGCACATGTATATGTAGAGCGATGTATTAGGTCAGTAGTTCTCACGGAATCCAGAATCCTCAGTAGTTTGTCTTCGCTTTTTGTTATTGCTTGAGCTACATCTGATAAGCCCAGGAGAGGTTGTGTAAATGCCGCTGGACTTTGTCATTACTTAAAGTACTCTGGCGTACTTCTGCAATCCTCCCCATTCTTACCCTAGGTGTTTTACCCACCCTGGAAACAGCCCTAATTAATTAATGTCTGCGTGTATGTGTGTATAGATAGATAGATAGATAGATGGATAGAGATATTGGAAAAATGATCAGAAACAGAAACACTGACGATAAAACGAGCAGCATTTTAATGCAAATTTGTGTTTTCCATGTGAGGGGTTTTACAGAGCCTATTCACAATTTACATAATTTAACACTGCCCCCTTCTGGATAAGGTTTACAATGACAGCAAGCTGAGTCATTTCATTCTACTATCCTTCAATACAGTACTTGCACTTAGAGTACACATGAGTCAAATTAGTGCTTTGGTAATTGGAACATTACTCACACAAGGCACTTTTTTTAGCTACCATTCAGGCAGATCTTAACGTTACAACATTTTACATAAAATGTATAACTTGTAAACCTTGTAAATGCTGGAGGGGGCCACCATTTATTTCAGTGGTACTAGGCGACCACACACTTCCTAATCAAATGTATCACAGAAACACCATTTTAAATATGGATGAAAATGTGTGCATATGTGCAAAACATGCTCTTAACATATTTAATTTTTCATAATGCATTTCTAAATGCATGTATACAAGTCCCAGCATCCTAATCTAACAACAAAGGCTTTGAAGCACACAACAAAATAACCATACCCTGTGAATTTTTCATTCCAGTGCAAAGGGCTCTCAATTACCATGGAAAGACAACACAAAACAACTGAAGATACAACCACCTCATTTTGGGCCTTTTTTTTTGTACAGCTCAGTCAAACTTTTAATATCATGGAGGTTCTATGTTTGTCCTGCATATCATTCCAAATCCACAAAACACGTGATTAGGCTCACTGGGGTTGGGTATAGGGCTGTATAAGACCAGGTGTAAGCGCAACAAAGCCATGTCTGCTAACTAGTGGTGACTGGGAATATTACAACATTAAACGACTGGTGTATGCACTCTCTCTCTCTCTCTCTCTCTCTCTCTCTCTCTCTCTCTCTCTCTCTCTCTCTCTCTCTCTCTCTCTCTCTCTCTCTCTCTATTTATTATTTTACTTTATTATATTTTGGTTTGGGGCGCCACGGTGGCTGACTGGTCAGCAAATCCGCCTTAACCCCAAACTATAACATTCAAATATCCTTAGAAGGCACTGTAATTTGTTTTGGGTGTTCTTTTTTTCCTGGTTATTTGGATGTGTTTGATGCGTGTGCGTGTGTGTGTGTGGGTGTGTGTGTGTGTGTGTATTAAAATCATGCGACCAGGTGAGAGGAGTTACCAAGCAGAACCACAAGGGACACTGTCACATCTTCTGCTCTCCCCTAGCTTGTGCACACATGCACAGACCTGCCTCTTGTTATTGCCCCTCAGGTCCTAGCAGTGACAGAACATGTCTCAAATGACCTTTACTTCTTACCTTTGCCAGAATGCTCAATGCCTTTGTGATTTACTGACGGACGGATTGAATAGAACCCAGAAAGAGAGAATCGATTCAAAAGGGTTCCCCTGATTTGCATTAAAGCGAAAAATCAACCCAAACACATTTTTTTCAAGAATATGTTCCCAGCAGGCCCACTAGTTGAAACAATGCATTCTGATTAATATTGCGTTTGTGGAATATGAGTTAAGCAGCAAAATCAACCCCTTTTTAGCCATCTCAGGGGGCGGCCATTTTGTCACTAATGTTGACTGAAAATGACATCACAACTGCTCAGGGCTCAGGTAACGAACATGTTTGGGTTGATTTTGAGATGACTCGATGGGGAAAAAAATGAGTGAGCATAAATACACACGTATTCATACACTAATGAAACCAATGCCTTTGGCTGGCTGGCGGCTTACATTGACATGGCAGAGATGGACTTATTGTTATGGCACTCAGAGCACGGTGATAGAAATTGGTCACACTAGCAGCTGCTATCTCATACATACATGTATATTCACATACTTTTGGAATACTGTATTAATGAAAATCACCATTTGCATATTGTTAAGTATATATTGTGTATGGCAGTCCAAGTTTCAGATATATGCACTTTATCGGTTTTTGAAGGCACATTCCCGCTGTGCTTGACAGCTAAACACAGTAATGATGCAGTTGATGAAAAACAAAGGCAGATGGTAGCACAATGTATCATGATGGTGTGTGCATACCACTTCGTCTTAGTAGCTTCATTAAATAAATGAAATCATCGTCATTAAATGCTTGCCTGAATACATGTAAGGTGATGTTAGTTAAGGCAGAGGCAAACGTTTAGTGTGTGTGGGTGCGTGTGTGTGTGTATGTACGTTTGGTGTGGGTGTGTGTGCGTGCGTGTGTGCGTGCATGCATGCAAGGGAGAGTGAGATAAGAGTGCTAAATAATGTCTTGATTGCCTTGACCTTGTTTCGAATGAGTTCAAGTCTCTCACTGTTTCTCTGTTGTGTGTGTCATTTGCTTTTTGTGTATCTCAGGAGACAAGAGTAAAACCGTGGAGCTAGAGGATGTAAAGTTCCATCAGTGTGTCCGTCTGTCACGTTTCCAGAATGACCGCACCATTTCATTCATTCCCCCTGATGGCGAGAGCGAGCTCATGTCCTACCGGCTCAACACAATGGTGAGCAGGACTCGTGCAAATAAACATACACACAACAACTGCGGACCGTTTGAAAAATGTATTACATAGACCTTTTTGCTCTACTCGGATGCAATGAGCATAAAATGATTTATGCCATCTATGCATGACAGTTTTATATGCATATGTGTACAGGGTGACCCAAAATGATTGAAACCAGAATAAGTCTCAGCCAAATGATGATGGAATTGCTTTATTTTCACATAAATATATTCACAAATTAATTTAATATGATAAAAATTCAGTTCTGAAAATGTGATGTCTAGATTTTGAAAAGTGGCTTAGGGTTATTTTTACGTTAAGAGTTTCCACATTACAGACATCCCAATAAATTTGTAAAAAATGGCAAAATTGGAAGAAGATATGTACCGTATTTTCCGGACTATAAGCCGCACCCACTCTATTTTTGAAAAATATAATGAAAAAAAAATATTTGTAAGCCGCACCTATCCATGTTGAAAAATTAGATATTTACTGCATTTACAGAATGATTATGAACTGTAAACGTACATGTATGTACCTGAACAGATTCTTTCCTAACAGTGCCTTTTAACACAGCAGCAACAAAACGAAACAGATCCATGAGAAAATAAAGTACCGGTACTTATTTTGATTTCACTGTCCGCTGCCACTCCAGTTTGTTAACCTCCGCATACCACCTTATTCATAACCTAGTTCATAGTACCCTCGGCTGTTGAACTCCTCCACTTGCAGTCACATAATGGCAACTGTATTGTATTGTATTGTAATTCTGGTTAGAGCGCCCCTAGCGGTGGAAGAAATATCCACAGAATAGCCGCACCTTTATATATGCCGCATGATTAAAAACTTAGGAAAAAAGTTGTTTTCATTTTTCTTCTTTTTACGTGAATAGTGTTTCCGGGTTCCAGATGTCAAATTAATGTAATGTGATTTATATATATATATATATATATATATATATATATATATATATATATATATATACAAAGTTGGGCATGTGTTTTTCACAGGACAGCGATGATATGCTGCATAATGTGTGTTTTTTTTCCTGTCCCTCTTTCTTTCCCTCCCTTCCTTTTTTTTCCGTTTTAACATTATTTCCCATTGACAATGTGTGTTGTTGCGATGCTGTTGATTGAGGTCTGCGCTCTTACCTTGTCTACTCTTTTTATTCCTCTGGCAGGTGAAGCCACTCATATGGATCGAGAGCGTGATAGAAAAGTTCTCCCATAGCAGGGTTGAGATCAAGGTTAAGGTAATGACCAATGATGCATTAGGTTTCTGTCCACTTACCTAGAGTCCTTCCTTTTGGAACCTTGTGGGTATTCATGACACAGGGCTTGTTTAAAAAAATACCAATGTGATAGTATGTGATTAGGGGTTTTGATCTTTTTTTTTTTGTGTATGCTTTGCTGAAAAGGCCTTTAATGGTATTTGGGCTGACCGGCTGTTTATCATTGCAGGCTCGTAGTCAGTTTAAGAGCCGGTCAACTGCCAACAATGTGTCCATTTTGGTGCCAGTGCCCAGCGATGCCGACTCACCAAAGTTCAAGACCAGCACAGGCAGCGCCAAGTGGGTGCCCGAGAAGAATGTCGTGCAATGGAACATCAAATCTTTCCCTGTTAGTGCGGACCATCCTAATCTTTCCTTCTTGAAAATGCATTGTATGCATGTAGATGCTGGGTTTGGATTGTAAAGGGTAAAAAAAGTGTGTTACCTTTAGATACACACACACACACAATCACAATTTGTATGCTTTGTTCCATTTTCTATTTACTTGTTTTGATGAAGCCAACACATTGAACTCACTCGTCCCTACTGTACAAGACTGTGCGGTTGTGTTTGGCTTGCACCATTTGATCCAGTTTATTTGGTGCCCAGAAAATGAGGTCAGATACCTGAATATACTGAATGAGCAGGTTTCTTTTTCTTCCCTGATGGCACGGTTTCAAGATGACACTGCCAGGATTCATGATGCACGATTCCTGAAGCATGTGCATCAATTTCCACACGTGGATAAGCTGCCATGAAGTTCAAAACTTAACACCCTTTAAAATGTTAGGGATATTCTAGGGAAGTCTTTATGCTGTACAGTGATCATTTTATGCTTAGTGAACATCTACACAAATTTCACTTAAAGTAATGCAACTTTAAAAAAAACAACTTTTTTTTCCATTTTCAGTAGCATTAACCAGTGTTATGATTATTCAGTTTTGACATGTTTAAGGTGATTCAGACATATTGTTTGCCAAAGGTGATTGAATCTTTCCTGATCTTAAGATGTCCAATGATGTTGCACCTGCACTAATTGACATCATCATCACTGATGGTACAGAATGCACAGTTCTGCGGACACAGTGTTGTGTAATAATCGGTAACCAGATGTATTAAGAACTTCCTTTCTTTTCTGTCCATGTGCATGAAGGGTGGCAAGGAGTACCTGATGCGGGCACACTTTGGGCTACCCAGTGTGGAAAGTGATGAGTTGGACGCCAAAAGACCAATCATTGTTAATTTTGAGATACCCTACTTTACTGTGTCTGGCATTCAGGTGTGAGTCTACGCTAGTGAAGAATGTCTTGTACCTTTATTTCACTGCAGTTCACATTTAGGTGTGTTTTTTTTTTTTTTGTGCTATTCAGGTGCGTTACCTAAAGATTATAGAAAAGAGTGGTTACCAGGCCTTGCCTTGGGTGCGCTACATCACACAAAGTGGAGGTAAGAACACACAGTCAAGTTGAGTGACGTCAGTTTGGCACACATCATTCCTCAATCGTCGCTTTGCTGCATGCATCATTCCGTCTGTGTGAGTGCAGCCACAATGAACTCCCAGTGCTGGAAAATAGGCCTAAAAATTACAAAATTCCTTCAACTTTAATGATAGCAGTGTAACGAGGCGATTTACATCAAATGTGAGATACTTCAAGCAACATCTGACAACATGATTGTATTTTTCCTTTCATCTCTTCGCATTCCTGTGCTTATAACATTGCGTTTTGAAGCTGGTCCTTTTGCATTTTGTTGTTGAAAAAAAAAGCCATAAAATTCCAAAGAAAAAGGCGAATTTAGTTAATTCTTTAGAGCAGGGGTGCCCAACTCCGGTCCTCGATAGCCCCTATCCAGCCTGTTTTAGATGTCTCCCTCCCCAACACACCTGATTCAAATTAGGTCCAATTTTGTCATTTTTTAAAAATGGAATGGAATGTACGTAATGCGGCAACCCCATTAAAATCAAAATAAGCCTAACCTCACCTTTTTAAAATCGAGACCACATGGAGTAAAAACATAATTTTTTTCTAATTTAGATGTCTGCCTCCTCCAACACTCCTGATTCAAATTATCTTGATCAGGCATAGGGCAGGGCGATATGGCTGAAAAGTATATCACTATATAAATTGTTCATATCAATCAATATCGATGATTATTGATTTTTTTTTTTTTTGGTATATATTTTTTGCTACTCAAAATAGTGACCCATAGAAGAAAAGGCAGATTTTTTTTTTTTTTTTGAATATAGTATTTAACCTTTAATAAGAGGTCAAACATACCGGTAACTATGAAAAAGTCATCTTAACTGGTCTGATTTAAGATTAATAAATATAGTGTGGCTGGGCGAATCACGACATACGTTTTTCATATCAGATCTTCATATCTTGGAGTACATTCATTACAGTTGAGCAATCGTCTTAGGACTATTTTATCTTTTTAGAAGGCTCATTCATTATTCTCATAGGACAATTATTGTTTTATTTGCTGTGAAGTGCGATGCTGAGGGTCACAGCTGGCTACCACCGGAGCTAGCATGTCCTTTGCTTCTACACCACGTAGCCATCTGAAGATGCTTGATCATGTTAGTAGGCAGTAGGCACGATATAATATTGCACTGAGACGACTGGTCATTTATTTGATTGAAATGAACACACTTTTATTCACAAGTTTGTGCACACACTTCTTTGCTGGTTCGGCGGAAAAGGTTCCCAAAAACCTTTTTTTTTTTTTTTCAGAACACATTTTTGTGTTTCAAATTGCCTCTTATGTGCTTGTAATTGTGGCACAAAACTAACGTCGTAGAATGCAGCGGTCTGCGTTTGCCTCCTGATTTTTTTCCCTATCAATTATTTTATTGATTGCATATTTTATTGTTATCGATCACGTGACTATTGTGATACATATTAATATTGAATTATCGCCCAGCCCGAATCTGTCATTTGCAAGAAACGATTTTAAACTTGACATTGAAAAATGGCCAGAATGGTGCTTAGTGATTTTAATATTATTATTTGTACTATTTAAAACCTAAGATATATTGTGGGAGATGGTATCCATGAAAGTCCACTGAACACAATATTTGATTAAAAAAAAACAACAACTTTATTTGAATGTAAGTTTTTTGGAGTTCAAGTTGGCAAAATTAGAGGCACCGTTGGATTTAATCTCTGAAAACCATAATCAGACTCGAGTTGAATGCACATAACATAGATACAATTTCACAACACATACACTGTACATTTAGGCACATATGATTTACATTACATTATTCATTTTTTCGAATTGCCATTGTCACCAATGACTTTTCACCTTTGCCTAAGGAGAGTAATTACTGAGTATTAGATTTAGTGAGCCAACACTACAGCGAGTATGAGTGTAAATCTTGTTTAAGGATGTGATGTTGCCAATGATGGCATGTGCAGGAGTGATGACGGGGACAAAAGCGATGTGTTAATGCTTTGCTGTTACATCTCTTGGCAGATTACCAGCTCCGGACAAACTAAAGGGCGAAGATGTTGCTGGATGAATGGCTCTCTGTGTCTTCCCCGCCTGTCCTTATGTATCTCAGCTTCTTACTGTGTGTGGGGGACATAAATCCTGCCTCATTTGGTGCAAAAACGCATTTATCTTTAACACCACACGTCCACTTCCAATGTAGTCACATATTTAAGGATTTTCCATTTTTGTGAATTCATTTGAAGGTTAGTTCTCAACAACACCATGGTATACAAAAAAAAAAACATGAATTTCCATTATATTGTACCCTTTTCCTCTTTTCAGCTCAGCAATTTTGATGAGTAACAGCAATAGATCAATGCCAGCCAGTGGATAAACACATTGGTAAATATTTGCATTATTTATTTCATCATCATGGAAACTTTGAGCATGTTTTAGTTATTAAAATACTTTTTTTTTTTTTTTTTATTACATACAGTAAATCTATATTATTCTCGAAGGCAGTATATTTTGTCAGTACCCCTGTAATCTATGTTGATTGCCTTAAATAAATTGTTGATGTATCATCATCCCTAGCACTGTGAACACAATCCTCAGTCAAGTGAACCTAATCCCAGCCGGCAAGTCAATGATTAATAAGTGACACTATTGCCTGAGACTGTGGCAGGGTAATATTACACCACTGACGGCCCCGCAGAGCCTGTAAGCTTGTTCTTGTGCTCAAAATCCACTTGCAGCTTTGAACAATCTGAAAGAGTGAATTGGATGCAAAAATGCTATTATCGTTACACGTGTTGTTTATGATAACACACTAGTTCCTTGTGCAATATTTGAAGGGAAGTTAACAGACTAAAGGGATTACTTGAGTATCTTTATGCGTTTGTCTTGGCTTTACTTTTTCCCCCTCAGAGTTTGGAGTACAGTGTTGGTCACATTGTCACATTGAACCTCTCACAGTTTGCTTAGCTACTGAATGATTTTATTATTGAATCTGAACCTGTTTAATGCAAAACTCTAAACCAGTCAGTCGAAGCATGTTTGAGGGTTTGCTTCCAAACTTATACTGTATTTGTTATTGGTTGTTAATCATTTATCATCCGCTGACTGGCATATCAAGCAATGACATTTGAAAATAAAAGTTTTTGTACAATCAAAAATATTGAGGAGAATGTTTGAAAATATTTCCCAGGTTTCATCCAACTACATAAATCATCAAAAATAAAGGTCAGTAGCAATCGCTGAACTATCTGGTCAACAAGTTCACAAAAAAATTATTTAATAGACTTGTTTTAATAGTCAGTAGTCCCTCAGCACTCTGTAGTTTTTGGTACAGTAAGTGCTGACAGTTTTTTCAATATCACCAGCAAATTCCAAGGTGGCCGCACTAAACTATTAGCTGTGAAAAATCAAACCTGCCTGATTTGATTGTTACCAGAGAAAATATGAAGCAACACCTTTCTGCTTTGCTTTATATCTGAGTACTATCCACCTTGCATGGCAAACACTACTTGTAAAGTGTGCCACTAATACCAAAAAAAAAAAAAAAAATTCAGACACGGCCCCCAAATAGTGACTTTTTGTTGTGAAGTACAGTATACACATCAGAGACACACCAAATAAATGTATAGAAATGTTTGACTGTATTCTTTCATTATATATTTTTATCTCAACTTAAGGCGGAAGTCAATCCAAACATATTTTTTTCAAGAATATGTTCCCAGCAGGCCGACTAGTTGAAACACGGCATTGTAGATAAGTTTGCGTTTGTGGAATATAAGTTTCGCAGCAAAATGCATTCGTTTTTAGCCATCCCCGGGGGCGGCCATTTTGTCTTCTGTCAACTGAAAATGACATCACAACTGCTCACAACGACCAATCACGGCTGACCTGTTTTCTGAATCTGAGCAGTGATTGGTCGCTTTGGGCGAAAAGACAGACTACACCGGCTTGGACTGGTCGCTAGTCAGTCACAGGGAACATACAGAGACAAACAGCCGTCCATTCACCTCACTTCGAGGGAGCTGACCCAATGCTGCCTGTGTAGGTCAGGCAAAGGTGGATTGTGTTGGTTTTGTCCGTTCACATCTTTGTTTGCCTTGGGCCAATAAAAAAAGATTGAGCCCCACTTCTAACCTATGTGAGCGCGCGCGTGCGTGTGTGTGTATGTGTGCAACAAAGAGCTTGGTGCTAACCTGTGCCAGCCCTTGCAGGCCACCGCCTTGTGCACTGTACCTCCATTTTTATTTTTTTTTTGTCCTCACCATAACAATAGCGCACTGTATGCCTCCTTTTGTGTCGCAGCAGCATATGCACGAACTGATAAAGGCTTCACTCACAAAAACTAAAACTGCATTGTGCTGAATTGTGAGGGATGCCTTCAAAGGCTTTTGGCGAGCACTCAACCAACCACACCCAGAACACCTGCACAATCTAATGAGATCCAATACCAGAGCTGTAGCAAATTAATTGATTATAATAATTTATATGATGTTAATGTCTTTATGAGAACCATTCCCACTCGGATGAGGGCGGCATCAACGTATAGCACAGCACCCCGTTTGTGGATTTACAGGCATGAGGAAGGGGCATCAACTTGGGCAAACACCCATCTGCCCCAACCGCAGATAGGGTTAGGGTTTTAAATTAAGGTTGGGGTTTCACAGTAGTATTTTAAACTAGGGTTATGGTTTCAAAATATTTGTTTAAACTAGGCTTAGCACGGTGGTCGACTGGTTAGCACGTCCGCCTCACACTTCAGAGGTCGTGGGTTCGATCCCGGCCCCGGCGTCCCTGTGTGGAGTTTGCATGTTCTCCCTGTGCCTGCGTGGGTTTTCTCCAGGTACTCCAGTTTCCTCCCACATTTAAAAAAAACATGCATGGTAGGTTCACAAATTCTATTCATTCGTGTAACCATGTCATGTCGGCTTGAAAAATATCAAACAACTATAGGGACGCTCTGGCATGGCATGCAATGAGGGCCTTCAAAACCTTCTCTGCTGACCTAAAAACTAGCAAAACCACAGACCTGTATTTAAAGATTTGTATACATTTGTAAAAAATTTATTTCCAAATGCACAAGATTGCAAGTTTGTTTTCGTACTGTAGAAGTGCTATGTGTAAATTAACATGATTTTAGTTTTTATTGTAGTTGTTTTCTTTTGTATTGTGTGCTAAATGCAGTTTTTTATTTTTCATTTACATATGTATTATACCATACATATTAAAATTTGGGCGGCACGGTGTACGACTGGTTAGCATGTCCGCCTCACAGTTCAGAGGTCGTGGGTTCAATCCCAACCCCGGCCTCCCTGTGTGGAGCTTGCATGTTCTCCCCGTGCCTGCGTGGGTTTTCTCCGGGTACTCCGGTTTCCTCCCACATTCCAAAAACATGCATGGTAAGTTGATTGGACTCTCTAAATTGCCCCTAGGTGTGATTGTGAGTGCGGATGTTTGTCTCTGTGTGCCCTGCGATTGGCTGGCAACCAATTCATGGTGTCCCCCGCCTACTGCCCGAAGACTGCTGGGATAGGCTCCAGCACGCCCCGCGACCCTTGTGAGGATAAGCGGTATCGATAATGGATGGATGGATAGACTTAGCATTTCCAGCTAGGGTTGAGGTTGAGTACTTTAAAATGTGCTTTAAAATAGGTTAGGGTTTCAAATGTGGCTTTTACGATTAGGGTTTCATATTGGGGTCTTAACCCATTAATGCTGGGAGCATGTAACCGTGTTTCTACCACTAGAGCCAGGAGCGCTGTTGCGTCTTTCTACCTTTAAAGCCGGAAGATTGGATACGTCTTTTTCTTTTTTTAATCCAATACTTGGTCTCCTAGCCAATGCATAAGAATATACACCTGACGGTGTCGTGAGACGGCGGAGGATGTCCCGGAATTTTTACGGACATTAATGCCAAAACAGACGATCGCAGGAGCTCTGAAATGAGTGATGCCAGTGAAAAAGACGAGGCGCTTGCGGACTTGTGGACCCAGTCGAACATGATGTATGCTTAAGACATATGTTTGTAGACAATGACGATAGCAACATCTTTGCAACAGAATAGAGGATGATAATTACCACTCGATTTTTTACATTAAAAAAAAGTGCTTCTCTTGCACTGACGCTTTATTTTAACTTCTTCAATTGAAATAGTAAATAATAGTAATAGTAGTAATAATAATAAGCACAGGCGTGTGTGAAAGCACCATCTAAGCTCTCAAATTCTTTTGGAATTGTGTTTTTATCTGCTACAGCGGCGGAGATATCAATTATTTTGTAGGCGTCAGATGTCAATGGTGACTTTCATTCGTGAATGACACCAGCGCAGCACAACCTCTCTGAATCATCCATCCATCCATTATCGATACCGCTTATCCTCACAAGGGTCGCGGGGCGCGCTGGAGCCTATCCCAGCTGTTTTCTCGCAGTAGGCGGGGGACACCCTGAATTGGTTGCCAGCCAATCGCAGGGCGCACAGAGACAAACAAACATCCGCACTCACAATCACACCTAGGGGCAATTTAGACAGTCCAATCAGCTTAGCATGCATGTTTTTGGAATGTGGGAGGAAACCGGAGTACCCGGAGAAAACCCACACAGGCACGGGGAGAACATGCAAACTCCACACAGGGAGGCCGGAGCCGGGATCGAACCTACGACCTCTGGACTGTGAGGCGGACATGCTAACCAGTCGACCACTCTCTGAATCATTGTAGAAATAAATTTATTGAATGAATTATAATAATTATCATCTTACAAGAATTTTAATATCATCCACATCTCCATTGGAGGGGGTCACCCACAGACGCACGATCGGGGTTGTAATGTAGTCCCACACTGCCCACATTATATGCGCAGCCAAATCCATCATCCGCAGATCTTGCACTTTACCTGCCAACGTCATGCACAGACGCCAGCAAGTCTATTTCTGTTGCCGCAATTTCCAGCACGGCGTCCTTGGGCATACAACCCCTTTGACCACATTGATTTTGATTCAAATGAGGCATGCCATGAGGATTGGCCGGGAAAACACTTAAATTCCATCCCACAATGGCGCATAAAGGCCCAAACGCCCCATTACGGCCACTTCTACCTGTATAAAGTCTAACAGTATACAAAGTACCAAAAGAAAGAAAATTCCACCCATGCGCACAGTTAGACTGCGCTTTGCACTTGCCTTGCACTCGGCTGGCTGGGACCGAGGACACAGACCTATGCACACACAGATACATTTTCCACAATGCAATACACAACCTTGTATCACTGACTTCTGCCGGCTATCCATTCATATTCCTTCTCCCTGGGAGGTGGCAGGTGCCTCTATGGCTGCGGAAACCTGCTCAGTGCATCTGTGTTTTTTCCGATACATCCCCACCCCACTGCGCTAGTATTTGAATTGCGTGTTATGTATTCATGTGTGCCTGTTTGTTGAGTTTTTTTTTCCAAATCCATACTGTGCTCCCCTTACAGGAGCTCAGTCTGGGGCTGATTTTTTTTTTTCACTACACCCTCCTTATGTTCTCTTTTCATCTGAGAAAATGGAGCGCTGTAAAAAGCGACTCGGTGTCTGTATCCCCATGTTGGTCATTGTCAGCTCACAAAACGCATTTGGTCGTGTAATTTCACAGTTGGTGGGTGAGCAGGCACTCCAGCATCTCAGTCACATTTTCTGTATTATGTCCCCTTGAATGGACGACATACAGTATATCACATATTTGTAGTTTTCATTTTGTTGTTATTTCAATTTGTGCTTTTGTTTATTTATTTATGTATCTATTTACTGACATTAATATTTGAATCATAGCATCATCATTTTTTTCTTGCCAGTCATGAAGGCCTTGGGGATCATTACCACTACCATTATGATAAACAATATTGCAACGATTGCAACAATCACATCCATTCACACTAAAAAAAAAACAATTAATATAAAAATACATTCATTAAAAGTGCAGAAGAAGTCAGATTTCTTTAACAATCATGAAGACAGCTGACAGATGTTACTGACAGGTTTGAAACTGAGTAAAAAAAAACGGCATGATTATTTGTTAGAATCAAACTCACTCATGTTATTTTTCAGTTTTCTTCCATTTAAATGGCCATCGTGACGGTGAAAAGATTTTGGATGTATTTTTATTGATCCAATGATTTGACTTTCTGTAACTGTAATTTAACCATTCTAAGCCATCTTTAGAAACTCGCTGGTCTCTCGATACACAAAAAAACAAGGAGGTGGTCAGTGCAGCCCAAACGTCCCTTTAACACATGAGTAGGCCGCACCTCCTTTTTCTTTCTACATGAGTTGCACTGCGAAGTCTTAACAGCCATTCAATCATCATTTTGCACCTAGGGGCAACTAAGAGTCTTCAGCTAACCTACTATGCATATATTTTTGGAATGCAGGACAAAACCGGCGTACCTGGAGAAAACACACATATGAATAATCAAATACTACACAGGAAAGCCAGAGCTGAGATTCAAACCTCGAACCTCAGAACTTGGAGACAGCCTACCTTAACAACTAGATCACCATGCTGCTGACTTGACATCCATCACTTGCACTTCTAAAGATGTGATTGGAATTGCAAATGAATCATCATCAGCAGTTATGTTTGTTAAACAATCAATTATAATATGTGCCTTTTTTACTCATCAATCTCCTTAAAGAGGATAAGTCAAAAATGTTCTTTACAATAATATGTTCTATACGCCCCCTCTGGTCCAAACACAACATTCAGATTAATATTGCGTTTGTGGAATATGAATGAAGTAGCAAAATCCACCCATTTTTATCCATCGCAGTGGGCTGCCATTTTGCCTTGTAGTGTCATTTGCCATTGACTGAAATGACATCACAGTGCCTTAGGGCTCAGGTAACGACTTTCACCACTCATCTTTTTCTGGGTTTGGTCACATGATGTTCCAAGGCGTTAGGACGTCATTTTTAATCAACATTAACTGGGGTAATAATGGGTGGATTTTTCTGCCTAATTCATATTCCACAAACTCAATATTTATCTGATTACCATGTTTAGACTAGTGGTGCGCATAAAACATATTGTAAAGAAAATGTTTGACTTGACTTTAAATACTGACTTATATGCACAATAACACTCTCAGTGTCAAACAGCTACATGGCAGAGTTTGGCGGGGGGTTTTCCCCCCCAATATGAATGTTGGAAAGTTTTACCACAATGTGATGATTTGAGCTTTTAAAGAGGAAATCAACCCGAACATATTTTTTTCAAGAATATGTTCTATACAAGCCCCACTAGTTGAAACAAGGCATTCTGATAAATATTGCGTTTGTGGAATAAGAGTTAATCCACTCGTTTTTAGCCATCTGCGGGGGCGGCCATTTTGTCATTTCTGTCGACTGAAAATGACATCACAACTACCCAGGGCTCAGGGAACGACCAATCACGGCTCAGCTTTAGAAAACAGTCAAGCTGTGATTGATCGTTTCCTGAGCCCTGGGTAGTTGTGATGTCATTTTCAGTCGAAAGAAAGGACAAAAAGGCCGCCCTCTGAGATGGCTAAAAATGGCAGAATTTTGCCGCTTAACTCATATTGCACAAACGCACTATTAATCAGAATGCCGTGTTTCAACTAGTGGGCCTGCTGGGAATATTTTCTTGAAAAAAATATGTTTGCGTTGATTTCCTCATTAAGGCAGCATTACACTGCTTTGTAGTTGTTACATATGCTGAAACTACAGTGTGATACTCAGCGTCTTAGTCTTTTAGCTTTTCATTCACTTTTGTTCTATGTATATGTCATTGTTTTTGCTAAAGTTTGGCTATGCAGCTGACAGAAATTGAGCAACATGTCACTTTGTAAAAGATGTGTCATCTTCACGCCATTATTTTGTCACCAGGAAAAGTCAGTTTAATGTACAGAAATAGGGCAGAGCAGCAGCCCAAAAGAGGCGGCGAGCATGCTTTTTAATTTCATATGAGATTAGCCAGACTGGAGGTAGTCTCTCTACGAGCCCGGTGGTCCATGTGTCCAGAGATGGTGAAGATGTTCAAAATCCTGTCCACAAACCTTCGTCCATGCCGTGTCCTCTCAAGCAGGATGACCACTAGAGAGTAAATTCCAACACCCAGAACTGCAGCCCCTCCAACAGTCAGCAACACCACACCAGATATGTACATATCATTAAGTGCTTGGCCAGGTTTGGGCATATGGTTCACCAGCGCCAGATGCAGTAGAACCCCTCCACAAATGAGCAGGGACATCCCAGCGATCAAAACCACAAGAAAATCCGATAATCCTCCACTTTTTAGCATGTCAATCTGCTGTCGGCTTCGAATGCAATTCATGTCCTGCACGGCCGAGCTGAGCAGCTGTTTGAGCAAAACTCCCAAGGCGAGCAGGCAGAGGGCCGTACCAGCACCCAGCCGCCATTCGCTTGAAACGCTGGTGGTGGTGGAGAGGAGGCCAACGCCGCCGAGCCCGCAGCCCACGATTAGAAACACAGCGATGGAATAGCACAGCAGAGACTTCCCGGGTTCTCTGAACCACCACAGCTCCACTTGTTCCTCCAGGATGCCGTGCTGAATCTGAATTGGGTCGGCGGGACCATGGAGGCCCATTTCAGGGCCTCTAGGTCCCCTCAGGGGGGGAATATCGTCCAGTTCAGGCATTCTGCTGCCACTCCCAGCCTGATGAATAAGGCCGCCACCACCGCAGAGGAAAAAGAATCCACTTGAGAATCCTTTCAAGCCGAGTCACCTTCACTGACAGCTAGCGCTGTTGGGAGCTGCAAGTGCAGGGGTTTGAACCCTTAGGGTGTTAACCTGGAGGTCTCCCAGGTCACTTGAGAGGCTTTACCATGGCAATCGGATGCTATGTTGCGGATGTATAAAAGAACTTGCCTGTGTTTGATTGTTTTATCCACAGCAGACCTTTTCAGTCATTTCAGGTCCCTTCGTCCAAACTGGCGCAAAGATTGGATCCACATTACCCTTCGTGCTTGAAGGAATAGAAATTAGCAACTGGCAGCAGACGTCACCTGGAAGAAAAGACAGACTCATTTTATACATTTTAACCTAACCGTTTGTTCGAAGCATTGAAGGTCTTCTGAACAAAGCCCTGAGAAATGAGCTCATCTGTGTAAACTGTATTGAAGAGTCACTCACAAACAATCAAATGTATTTGCATTGACTTCTAGAGGCTGACATTTTCACTTTGCTTCAGTCATGTCGAGTTTTGGTTGCAGGCGCACTAGAAAGTCAGTACCATATACAGTACAGTAATTTGGCACTACACTTTTCTGACATTAAAAATGCACCAAATTACTTGGAATGCACACACAGTTACTTTGTATTTACATCCAAACATTCTGTTTTGGCTGTTTAAAAACACAATTTTTGTTCTCATTATCTTTATGCTAATGGATGTTTGTTACAGAGACAGCTGCAAAATCATCTGACAGCATGAACAATGTACATACACACACACAAGATTCCATCATGCCGATTTAGATTCATTTCCTGTAGATTTGACCAAACAAAAAAGTGCATGCATATTAAACCACATCTTCAATTCAGATGTTTATAAATTACCGTATGTAGAATGAGTCCCACAGTTTACCCATGTAAATTTTAGTCAATTCAATTCTGTTGTTTGTAATGTTTTCATGTAAATGTGCCTAAGGTGCAGTTGTCAAAGCATTCAGAAACAATGTCTAAGAAATGGGGGAAAGGCAGTTTTGTTCATTCTTAACATCCAAACACTGGATAAGTGTCTCTTATACTTTTTAACCCAAGTCCCACCTAAAAAAAAGTACTTCGTTCTCCAAGTACCACCATCATGAACAACATATCACAGAACAATACAGTAGTGCAGAAAAACCAAGTGTTCATGAAAACAAGAGACAGAGGATTTATTCCTAAGCAGTAGGGCTGGGTAAAAAATATCATATAGCGATGTATTGTGATACTTTTTATGCCAATACCAAGTATCCATACGTTGGTGAAGTATCGATACTTTCGATACCTTATGTTATATTATGTTTTGCACATTCTAAAACATACTTTTGGAACATTTGAGGTCCTTATATTTGAGCTTTGTGAATGGAGTTTTGTTTATTGCACTCCTGTGTATCAGGAACAAGTTTATGCCCTTTTCAATTGTGACACTTGAATAAATGTCAAATGATAATGGATGGATGGCACTTAAGTTAAAACTTTGGGAACATATGCCTAATTTTTAAAATACATATTACAATATTTAAGTGTCGCAAATACGTATCAGATCGCAACCCAAGTATCGGGATCGTATGGGATTGGGACAAAAGTGTATCGTCCCAGCCCAACTAAGCAGTACATTGTACATTTATTATTAAAAAAAAAAAAAGTTAAATACAGCTGAACCGTACTTGGGTAGTGATCCCTTTTGCATAACACTAGAGGGAGACCTTGTACCACTATTGGTGCCTGTACCACACTTTGAAGAATCGCAGCATAGATCATGGTGCAATGCAATGATATCACGCAATCACCGCAAAGCTCTTATCAAAACAGGCACAATATATATTTTGTTATTGATTATGTTGAAAACAATAAATAATACCTAATTTTCTTAGGTAGATTAGTTCACTTTGTTGCGTTTGACCAAAATTGACCAAAAGCTGATAAAGGTGCACACCTTTTTACATGCAGAACAAATTGTAATAAATGCAGATTGTTGTGCATCTACCAACCGGACCAATAAATATAGATAATTGTACATCATATATATCGGCCCTAGCCTTCCTGTGTGGAGTTTGCATGTTCTCTCCGTACCTGCGTGGGTTTTCTATGGGTACTTCGGTTTCCTCCCACATACCAAAATCATGCATGGTAGGTTAATTGAACACTCTAAATTGTCCTTAGGTATGACTGTGAGTGTGACTGGTTGGCAACCAGGTCAGGGCGTCTACTGCCCCAGCTGGGATAGGCTCCAGCACGCCAGTGACCCTTGTGAGGATAAGCGGTTTGGATAATGGATGGATGGATATATTGACATTTTACAGCTGGAGTATGTTCCACCATGGTGGTGTCATATTGGATTTCTGTTGGTTGGCGAGTGAAATTTTCCTGGTCATAAATTGGTCTAACCAGACAACCAACTGCTAGGGCATCTTAGTAGGTATAAAGGTTGAATGCTATTAAAAATAAATGCATAAAAAAGGGTTAGGGTTGGTTAAAATACTGTGCTGTATTAATTAATTAATTGAGAATTCACACATAATTGCAGAACAATGGTTCAAGAAAAAAGATAATGCTTAATGGTTGATTAGCATGTAAAAACATTTTCTCGAAGGTGAGGCTAAGCGGTTCTAACATAGTGAACATCCCTCCGCAACTCGCAACCACCAGGTGGTATAATTGCATCGACCTGTGTTTGAGGATTGCTAAAATTCTAAAAAAAAACCTCTGATGGCTTGACCCACATTACGGCATTTTGTTTCGTGACAGCATTTTTCCAACAGTTTCTGGTTTTCGTGACAGCATTTTTCCAACAGTTTCTGGTTCTCTGTGATGCTCTTTCCCACAGTTTCAAACCTCATCAGAGAGCCCATCACGCAACCATATGTAAATCGATACAGCATGCACACATACTAACAATAATCCTCAAGGTTATGGCAAGGTCACCAGCTCGTCTTTGAAAACCTGGCAGCGGCTTCAATTCTATCAAAGTCAGCTGTGCGTGGCACAAGCTCACACGTCCCAGCAAAAGCTAACAAGAGTTACACTTGTCCTCTCATTCTGTGAAGGAAAACACAATTCAGCAAAACCAAAACTCAACACCCTTATCTATACAAACATAACTACACATTGAGAACGGAGATTATGTTTAGCGGTAACAGTTGATTAAAAAAAAAAAAAAAAAGATTCTCTGATTTGGATATAGATTTACGTTCACATTGTTTATGAATGTCTGCACTGTTCCCATTGTACCACAATAGCAGTGACATAGGGAGTTGCGCATACAAATTGTGTGAAGTGACAAGTAAGGTAATTACAGCAGTGAGGTGGGCTCTTTATTAGCGACATGCGGTTCGTTGAAGCATTTAAATGTAATATACATATATATATATATATATATATATATATATATATATATATATATATATATATGTATATATATATATATATATATATGTGCAATTGTATTGTAGCATGTACATCGGTTCGGATTGGGAATCAACATTTATCTAATAACATGGCAGAAAAGTAAAGTGAATCATAGTGATTAGCGATGCTGATTATTAAATGTAATAACGTGTGAAAAGCACTCTAGATGTGTTTTGTGAATCACAACTTTTGGTGAGTGCGGAACATTTAAATGGAATGGCGGATAGAGTCAGCTGTGTTCACGGCCACAACATCACAAACTGCCCTTTTTTATATGCGCCGGCTTGCGTGTCATCAAAATTACCAACACCCGGTCTAACCGGCGTCCACACAGATTTAGGCCACTAAAATAGATCTCAAAGAGACTGAAATCTGAATGTTCAAAACAATCTAATATCTGTGAGCTTTGAAGGCAAGAAAAGTGCTATAAAATGAAGACAATACACTGATGAGAATAAATTAATACTATTTCATGGGACAAATTTTAGAATTTGGATTAAATGTAGTCACTGCTTCTGAAAGTGTTTAAGCCAGCAGAGAAGGGCTTGCTGGCCTTGATGCCCAACCACTGCTTTTAAGATCGCTTCAATATTTTCTTGATTCCTTTGGTATTACAGTATTAATTACCTAAGAAAAAAGTTGGTGCTCTGAATTACCAGGAGAATGCAAAGACTAATTGACACAAAATATTGTAAACGGTTGGGTCATGGGCCAAAGAAGAACCAGTTCAATTCTGGGGAAGATGTTTGATTTATTATTGTATTTATTTATTTATTTTTATTGGTATTTTTGTGTATTCTTGTGTATATTGCTTAATGATCAAATTCAGGGGTATGCAGGAGGCAGTTATCTACTGTCGGCACATGTAAAAGATGATACTAATCCAAATTGGGATTATTAGAGGTCTCAAACCTGTGGCCGTTGTAATTGGGAGTGGGAACAAAAAACAAATAACAATCGATGACATGCTAGGAGGGTCCTCGTGATAGATTAATGAAAAAGTGGGAACAATAAGAACTAAAGCATGTTGTCATTGAATTACCGTAATTCTATGACTTCAAAACTCACAGCTTTTCATACTGTCTTAAAAAATGAACAAGTAACCTAGTAACTATTTTCTTTTTATATTGAAGATTCCGCTATAAAAGAGAAAGCAGCAACATGAAACAAGCAGCATTAAGGTTAGGTCAATAAAAAGTTAATGGAGGGAAACTACCAGGGAAAGAAAAAGTTACTCATTGAAAAGCGAGAATTGAACATGGATAAATTCATTTAAAACTGATGCTATTCATGACTGTGAAGGAGCGCCGTTAAACCCCGTTACTCCCTCACTGGTGCGCTGTCGTTAGCTGGGTGGTGCAGCTGACAGGAACGTGCATCAGCCGATTTGTTCCACAGAGCCACGCTCCATTGAGACTGCTCCCCGCGACCCGTGCAAGAATCTCGCGGTCATTCTTATGAGAAAGACTTTCACCGTTGCCTGAACTTTTGTTTACCGTCACCGCTGGTGTCGGGGGTACTCTCTCTACACTCGCTCGACACACGCACGCGCACGCACATGCACACGCACACACGCACACGCACACGCACACGCGGACACACACACACGGACACACGCTCATACACGTCAGACACTCACCTGCATGCTGCCGCCTCGGTTGGACACTGGACCAAACCAAGACAGTTTCTTACTGTGGATTAAATAGTGATTGTTGGCGAAGGAGGACGTCACCTGACTATGGGCTGAACCATTTTTAGCATGTTGTTATAATGTTTTGTATTCTGATTAAATAATGTAACCGATATGACTTTCATATATATTGCAGATATCTTTTTTTTTTACTAGTTAGTTAACTGACATTGAAGCTGGACTGTAGAAATCCAGTATGCTCTTAAATGGTTTGCTCGGAGGGAGGCGCTAAGCATATTTAAGGGGGTTCACATCCATTTGTGGGGCAGTTGAGTTTAGTGAGATTGGGGGAGTGTAAGCAAAACAGGTTAACGTTGAATTTGTCAAACCTATGAAATTGTTTTCTTTGGAATTTAATTGTAAATATTTTTTTCTTTGTTTTGGTTTGCTTTATTTTTGTTGTTTTGTCACTTTGGCCATCACTGTAAATATCTTTTTCACGTGTTGGGAACTTTTGGGGTAATTAAAAACCACTCAACTTCCTTTTTTCGACTGTGCCATCATTTCCATTAAGTTTTACAAACGAACCCATGACATTTGGTGTCAGGAGTGGGATGGCCAGTCGACGAGGACGAGGACGGGGTCGTCGTGCAGTGAACAGTATGGGGACACGCTCACAAAAGCGGGAAGAAGGTGAAGGTGGTGCTTCTGATTCGGCTCTGGGGGGGTTCAAGTGTAGAAGAGGAGCTGAGAGCTGTCATGCGAACTTTTCTGGCAGGACAGCAGAAAAGAGAGGAAGGGTTTTTAGCAGAACTCAGAGGGCTTCGGGCTTCCTTGACAGTCCCACAATTAGGTCAGCCGAGGGAAGAACAGAGGCCAGTAGCAGCTGGCACAGTACCGTCCTATTTTACATCTCCAGCTGAGGGGTCGACTAGGAGCCTTAGATTGGATCTGCCTACTCCTGCTCCGCGACCACACCACATTTCACCCACTGAGCCAGAGTGCAGAATCGTTCGGGATCCAAAGATCCCACAGTATCTGGCTGGGGAGGACATTGAAAATTGCCTTCTTCGCATTGAGCGTATTGCTAGAACATGGGGTTGGCCAGGGAGCACATGGGCGTGTCGCATGGTGCCACTTCTCACCGGAAAGGCATTATAGGCATACACAGCAATGGATGAGGAGAGGGCTCACTCTTACTCAGACCTGAAGGCTGCACTTCTGACCAAGTTTGACATCTCACCAAAGACATACCGGTAGCAATTCCGGTCCATGACAGTTCCACCCGGAGAAAACCCCACAGAGACCTACCACCGGTTAAAGGGTATCTACAGACGATGGATTTGTCCGGAGCAGCACATCAAGGAGCAGGTCGGTGACCAATTCGTCTTGGAGCAGCTTTTACGGGTCTTCCCAGGGGACATCCGCACCTGGGTGAAGGAGCATGAGCCGACAGATGGGCTAGCTGCAGCAAAGCTGGCACTGCAATACTCAAATGCGCAGAGAGGAAGCTCAACTGGACCACATTGCGCCAAAGTCGTTCCAGTCGCCAGGCTTGGCCCAGACCGGCTGCTAGGATCACTACTCAGCGGCCTGAAGAACTCCGCCCTGTGGCTCGCCAGCATAGTCCGGGTAAGGAGCTTATCTGTTTGTATTATCAGCAAGGCGGGACCCAAAGCCATTGACTGTGACAAAGGGTTCTTGGATCCTGTGATCACTCGCAGCTAGGCCAGAGCCGGGGTTCAGAGTAAAGACAATGAGACTGATTTTGATTTTTTCCAGACTTTGGACAGTAGTTTGTTTGAAGGGGGCACAAAGGGCCCAAGGAAGTCGCGCCGCCAGCGCCGTTTTGAAAAAGGTCTCAAATCCTGTGAGCCAGAATGCAAGGAGGGACATACAAAAGACATATGGGAGGTGCAAGGGGATATTGGGACCCTGCAACGGGAGGATTTGACTCTGAAACCATTATTTGCAGAGGTGTTGGGCGGGCTGGAAATGGCACAAGGGAAGGACTGTTTCATCATTGATGATAATGTGTTGTATACAGTAGCTGATGGGGTCAAGCGCCTGGTAGTTCCTGTTTCCTGTCGACAAATGGTCATGCACCTGGCACATACCTTGCCTTGGGCAGGTCATCTTGGTCGCAACAAAACCTATTTGTGCATATCTTCTAGGTTCTTTTGGCCTTCCATGTATCCTGATGTTCAGACTTTCTGTACAACCTGTTCAATTTGCCAGAAAACCTGCCATGTTCGTCAGTCAGACCGTGCCTATGTCCAATCTCTGCTTGTTATCTCCACACCATTTAGGCGTATAGCCATGGACATTGTTGGACCGCCAGTGCGTAGTAGCGGAGGGCACCAATACATTTTAGTGGTCTGTGATTATGCCACCCGGTACCCTGAGGCATTTCCCTTGCGCACTGTCACTGCACCTGCTGTGCTGCGTTGTCTTGTTCAGCTGTTTTCCAGAGTTGGCATTCCTGATGAGATCATCACATACCACAGGACCAACTTCACAACCAGACTTCTACAGCTCTTCCATCAACAGCTGGGAATTTCAGCGATCAAGACCACACCATACCACCCTTAGACAGACGGCTTGGTGTAGCGCTTCAATCAAACTCTGAAAAAGATGCTGCAGATGGTTGTTGCTGACAGCGGACGTGACTGGGACCAATGGCTGCCCTTCCTGTTGTTCGCTTACTGAGAGGTTCCCCAATCGTCCACGGGATTCTCCCCATTTGAGCTGCTGTATGGCTGGGGGGTCCAAGGCCCATTAGACCTCCTGCTCAAGACATGGGAGGCTCCCACGGCAAGCACCAGTGAGTGCAATGTGGTCCAGTTTGTGTTGGAGATGAAGGACTGACTGGCAAAGTACCGTGATGAGGAGGAGATCAACTTACGCGAGGCCCAGAGGGCCCAGAAGTCGTGGTAGGACCAGTAGGCCAGACAACGTGAATTCCAACCCGGCCAGAAAGTACTGCCACTCCTGCCATCTTCCAACAGCAAGCTGCTTGCTAAGTGGCAGGGCCCGTACACCATCTTGAGAAAGATGGGCCCTGTGACATATGAGATCACCCAGATAAGAAGACAAAGCAGACCTACCACGTCAACCTGCTGAAGGAGAGGAAGGAGGCTCCAGTGCAAGTTCCTGTGGCATCGCTGCTGATGACGGAGGTGCACAGCGATGGGGAAGAGCAGTCTGCTCTGGCTGTCGCGCCCGCTCTTCACCATCTCTCTGCAGTCCAGTCCACCCAGCTGAGCCAGGTGTTCCAGCGGGTCCACAAACTTTTCGCAGCCAACCCGAGGAAGCCTGTTGTTGTTGAGCATGTCATCCGCCTGAAGGACAGGGGTTCGATTCGCCAGAGGGCCTACCGGGTGCCACAACATCTGGTGGAAAAGCTCCTGAAGGAGATGGAAGAGATGCAACACCTGGGGGTGATTGAACCATCGGAGTCAGAATGGTGCAGCCCGGTGGTCATCGTGGTAAAGAAGGACAGCTCACTCTGCATCTGTATCGACTTCCGAAAGCTCAACGCAATGTCTGAGTTTGATGCCTACCCGATGCCCCGCATTGATGATCTCCTGGAGAAGATCGGCCGGGCCAGGTTCATCACCACCCTGGACCTCTGTAAGGGCTACTGGCAGGTACCTCTGGATACATCCAGTCCGCCCTACACTGCACTCCGGACACTGCTGGCCTCTTCCAATTCAAAGTGATGCCTTTCGGTCTCCATGGAGCACCCGCCACTTTCCAGAGGCTGATGGACCACGTCCTGCACGGGTGTGAGGACTGCAGTGGGCAAGAGAGGAGGCGGGATATCTGGGCTACCAGATTGGGCGAGGTGAGGTTCGCCCACAGGTGGACAAAGTTGAGGCCATCCAGCTGCTCATGCCCTCGTACAAAGAAGGAGGTGAGGTCCTTCTTGGGCTTGGCCGGATAGTACAGGAGATTTGTCCCACAGTTCGCTACCATCGCCGCCCCTCTGACAGCCCTGACAGCGAAGGCCCAGAAGAATCCTGTGGCCTGGACTCAGGTATGTGAGACTGCGTTTCAAACCCTCAAGGCGAGCCTGTGCTAAGGAGTCCTGACTTCAGCCAGTGGTTTTTGGTGCAGACTGATGCCTCGGCGGTAGGACTGGGCGCTGTCCTGGCCCAAGGGGAAGAACAGCCTGTGCTGTACCTGAACCGCAAGTTGCTGCCGCGTGAGACAAGGTATTCCACTGTGGAGAAGGAGGGCCTTGCCATCAAATGGGCTCTGGAGAGCCTGAAGTACTATCTGCTGGGGAGAGAGTTTTACTCGGAGACGGATCATCGCGCTCTGATGTGGATTGGCTCTATGAAAGACCACAACAGTCGTCTCACCCGTTGGTACCTCTCCCTTCAGCCGTTACGGTTCCAGAACCGACATCGTGCTGGCAGGTCCAATGTTGTGGCAGATTACCTGTCAAGGTTGCCGCATATCGCCAACCTCGTGGAGGAGGGGGATAATGTGAAGGAGCGCCGTTAATCCCCGTTACTCCCTCACTGGTGCGCTGTTGTTAGCTGGGGGTTGCAGCTGACATGAACATGCATCAGCAGTTTTGTTCCACGGAGCCACGCTCCATTGAGAATGCTCCCCGCGACCTGTGCAGGAGTCTTGCGGTCATTCTCATTAGAAAGACTTTCACCGCTGCCTGGACTTTTGTTTACCCTCACGGCTGGTGTCGGGGGTGCACACGCGACACTCGCTCGACACACACACACACGGACACACGCTCATACACGTCAGACACTCACCTGCATGCTGCCGCCTCGGTTGGACACTGGACCAAACCAAGACAGTTCCTTATTGTGCCTTAAATAGCGATTGGTGGGGGAGGAGGACGTCACCTGACTATGGGCTGAACCATTTTTAGCATGTTGTTATAATGTTTTGTATTCTAATTAAATAATGTAACCGATATGACATGAAGACTTTCATATATGTTGCAGATATCATTTATGTGAGTTTTTTTTAAATTAGTTAGTTAACTGACATTGAAGCTGGACTATTGATCCCCAGTA
This sequence comes from Filicampus tigris, assembly GCF_054856515.1. Taxonomy (NCBI): domain Eukaryota; kingdom Metazoa; phylum Chordata; class Actinopteri; order Syngnathiformes; family Syngnathidae; genus Filicampus; species Filicampus tigris. The sequence continues at coordinate 5,104,726 of NC_141228.1, read as the reverse complement.
TGCTCTTAAATGGTTTGCCCGGAAGGAGGGGCTAAGCATATTTAAGGGGTTTCACATCCATTTGTGGGGCAGTTGAGCTTAGTGACGTTGGGGCAGAGCGTAAGCAAAACAAGTTAACGTTGAATTTGTCAAACCTTTGAAATTGTTTTCTTTGGAATTTAATTGTAAATATTTTTTTTTGTGTTTTGGCGTGCTTTATTTTTGTTGTTTTGACACTTTGGTCATCACTGTAAATATCTTTTTCACGTGTTGGTAACTTTTGGGGTAATTAAAAACCACTCAACTTTCTTTTTTCGACTGTGCCATCATTTCCATTAAGTTTTACAAACGAACCCGTAACAATGACAGATATTCAAAATGGGTCCCTTTGAAGTGATGGGAATGGTAAGCCTATGTCGGACACTCAGGCTTGCAGCAGAGAATGAAATGACAGAGGACGGCTGACAGTTTAAACGTCCTTTGTTATGCAAATGCCCTAAGAGTTAGGATGAAAAACTAAAAGGATAATCATCAACCTCAAACATAAATCTCAATCTGTATTTCTTATTGTCTGCCTCTTGGAAATGCTTAGCCTTATAAGGTCACCACATGAGCGATAAAAATAAATAAATAAATACGCCCAAACAAAAAAAAAAAACACCACACTGCACTCCAATTACCTGGGAAGCTTTGGGACTCGGGTATTCCCCCCTCTGTTATGTTGGCCCTGAATTCATTCCACTGGCCATTAGGTCTCATTTTATTGTAGATATTTTGCCCCTTCAAATTTGGTTGTTTGGCAATATGCTAATCAGATAATGGGTCAGCAAAATAGGTTATGGTAGCAACAACATACAGATGGACGAAAGAAAAGTACAGTAGACACATTTTATTTAATTTGCTGATTCTCGGGCGGGTGGTTCAAGCAAAAACAATATAATGAAATAAGAAGAATGTTTAATATATTCGCAGAAAAAAATGAAATTGTATTTCCCCTCTTCTTCCAGGAAAAAACATATTGTGCTTTACTTGGACATGTAAAGCAGCTGAACACAGTTATTTGGTCACCTTGGGAACAGACATCTTTTTGGCATGTGAGCCAATCTTGTGATACTTCACTCAAATGGTCTCTCTAAATTTAGAATTGCTGTCAATGCTCACATACTCTACTCACATCCAAGACATGGCCAAATAACGAAAAAGGGAAACGATATCGAGCAAATATATAGAGGACAGTCTCCTGCTGTGTATGTTTTATCGTAGGGCCAAGGGTTGGGCTGAAGGGTTGTCCACGGGAGACCAGGTAATGTTTTGCCGTGGTGACAAAGCAATACACTCCTCCGTTCCTTTCTCCCTTTCCTCCCTCCCATTTTTTACTCACTCACACAGTCCCCTCTTCGCTGGCGTCCCTGCAGGCGAGGCGAGGGGTCAGGGTTGGCTCCATCTGTCTATGTGATGGGCATTGGTGCCAAGTGCCACAGGGAGTGGAGAGAAAGCTTGTGTGGCATAGAAGGGGAATGGATGTTTGAAGCTCCAGACTCAGGACAATGCTGAAACTTCAGTGTCCTTGTTGGGGTTTTCAATGTAATTGGCAAAGACTAGATACAGATTTTTTTTAACAACAATGTCAATGCACAGCTGAGGCAGCCACAAGGTGCAATACTGCAACAGTGGTCAAGCCAACTCAGGAAGAATTTAATGTCCCATCTCCTCAGGTACCCACTCACCTCCCCACCCCTCTACTAGCTATTGACACATTGCCATTGCTATGTACATAGCCAGATACCATGACTTACTAAGCCTATTGTCAAGGGTATGCGTGGTTGAGAACCCAAAAGCAACAACCAATCACGTCTCAGCTTTAGAAAACAGGCAAGCTGTGATTTGTCGTTATCTGAGCCCTGAGCAACTGTGATGTCATTTTCAGTCAATAGAGGTGACAAAATGGCCGCTCCCAGAGATGGCTAAAAACGGGTGGATTAACTCTTATTCCACAAACTCAATATTTAAGAGAATGCCTTGTTTCAACTAGTGGGCCTGCATAGAACATATTCTTGAAAAAAATATGTTTGGGTTGACTTCCATTTTAATGATACATTTTGGACAAGTCTATGTTTTTAATTTTGTGGGAACAGTTTGTACAAGAGCAGTTCATAAATACATGCTTGGATGAGTTAGGCGTCGAAGAACTAGACTCACCAGCAGAGAGCCCACACTAATACACTTCAAACACCTTTTGGATGAAATAGAACAGAGAGGGTGTCAGACCCCTCTCATCCATGTTCATGATATTTTCAGTGTAGTTCAGCATAGAAAGGCAGAAATTCTCACAGACACACTCCATAAATGTGTAGAAAGTCTTCCCAGAAAAATGGAGACTGGTCAAACCACATGTGCTTTTTATGTTAACGCGTACAGTAGCCGCGTGGCATGGTTGGCAAGGTTAGTGAGGCTAATTAGCAAAGATGATATTTTCCTCCATGCTGACAGGGGTGTGCAATCAGCATGCATCAGGACCATGTCACGTTTAACAGCTGTGAGTTTAGATCCAGACGTGAAGTCCGTTCTGAATACCAGTGGAGGCTTTTCAGATCCATCCTATTTCATGCCCCTGCATACTGGCCCTTATAAAACGGCTTAATTCCACTTTTTCTGCATGAGCTCGTTTTTCAGTTTATGGCCCAGCATCACCTCAATCAGCCCAAGACATCCATACACACACACACACAGACCCACCCACACACACCCATCTCCATTTGTTTCCTGAGCTTATCTTTCCTGCCTTCCACACCTTTCATTCTTCCTTCGGCCTCACTCCTGCCGCCTTCTGTTACACCAGCAGTGCTCTTTATCTCCCGAACTTCTTATCTCTCCTGTCTGCTTAGAAGTGGTGGTGTTGCAAGGAGAGACCTGTGTGCCTGTGCTTCAAGATAATTCAGCATGACGCAAAACCCTTGGTGTATTAGACACGCACATACAACACTTATACTGTGCGCTACAGCCATTTCAGTGTTGCGGTGTTTACATTGTTTTTTTTTGTGGCATTTTGACATCAAAGTAATCAAATGGGATCCGCCACCTAAAAAAAATTGGCATGTCCTTATTTCTTCTATAACTTCTGCTTCTTCGCTCATAGCAGTAGCGTAGCCTTGTCTAAGTCCAGTGTTTCTCAAAGAGAACGTCAACCCATACATATTTTTTTCAAAAATATGTCCTATGCTTCCCCTTTAAAGGGGAAGTCTACCCAAAAAATGCTTTGCAATATGTTCTATGTGCCTTCATTAGTCTAAACATGGCATTCAAATTAATATTGCGTTTGTGGAATGTGAGTTGAAGGGGAAGTCAACCCAAACATATTTTTTCAAGAATATGTTCTATGCGGGCCCACTAGTTGAAACAAGCATTCTGATAAATATTGCGTTTGTGGAATAAGAGTTAATCCATCCTTTTTTAGCCATCTCAAGGGGCGGCCATTTTGTCACTTCTCTCGAATGAAAATGACATCACAGTGGCTCAGGGCTCAGATAATGATCAATGATGGCTCAGCCTCAGAAAACTGAAAACGCAATATTAATCAGAATGCCATGTTTTGACTAGTGGGCCTACGTAGGACATGTTCTTGTAAAGAACATTTTTGGATTGACTTCCTCTAGTGTAACTCAGCTCATCTTCACACCAACTTCCAAACATCTATCGCCTCGATTCCACAAAGGTTCAGAGCAGTAGACCTTATTGCAGTCTCTGTTGCAATATCCACATCAGCTATGTAAATAGTGTGACATCATAACAACGTGACACAGTGTAACCCACCCATGACAACAAAGAACAAAGAAGCAGAAACACAGTAAATCAAAGAGAACAATAGTGGGCCTCATGCATGTGTGTTCTTCTGTTTATTACAAGAAGACAAAAGGCATAAACAGTAATCCTTACATGAAATTACATACCTTCTCAATAGTTTATTAATTTAATATAAAAATGTATATAATATATACGATATTTAAGTTAACATTTTTTATTGTGAGCAGCGGTTAAGTACACCTGTCTCATAGTTGAGAGACCCTGGTTTTGAACAGTACAAATCAGTTATTGTGATAAACTACGCAAATTTTGGCAGTGGAAAAACAACAAAATAAATGTACTGAATCGCACCAAACTGGATTGGTTTAGTGGAAACAGGGCATTTTGCTACAGTTTGAGCAAAAGGAAACAGCTGAGCTCAAAAGCAATATCTAGTTCTGCTTCTGACTGATCAGCTACAATTCCCGTTTTAAATAGGGTGAGGACTCTTAACTCAATGATGCACAGAAGGCTACGAGTTTGAATCCCCTTGCTCCCCACATTGGCGGTGTGGTTGTGAAACCCTGCAGACAGCTGCTCGCTTTACTTGGTCATGCACAGCTGCAAAATTCAAACGCTAATCAAATCACATTTAAAAATGCCTGTACCCATCTGTTTTTCTCCTGGGGAAAATGCTATTTTTTAAATTGGCATTTTTTCCCCCCTCAGCTTTCTCTCGTGGGTTCAGCGGTGGTATTGTGTGTACACTTTAATCAAGTCTTTGTAAAGTGAAAATAGCATGTCAAGGATTTGACAAGCCCAGAGACAAGTACTGTTAACAAGCCTGACATAATATAAATTAATAGTAAATCGCCAAGTATGTAAAATAAGCAGAGCTGGGCATTTTACTAAAAATTGAGCGTCCGTTGTAATCTGCAGAGCTGGACATTTGCCCCTTTTTTGCCGGTCCGTCCTCCGTCCACAACCTGGGTATCCTTCCGGCCTCGTCCCTCCGTCCCTTACTTCCATTGGAAGCCTCGGTGGGAACGAACGCTGTGCACTGCACATGTTCGGTCTGCACGGAGGGGAGTGTCGGCCACTTGATCCCGATGTCAAAACCTTTTTTTTAGGCTTTGTAAGTCTCGTCTTCTACCAAGAAAAAGCTCTCCCACTCCGATGTCGCAAACGAAATGGCTGCGGCATTCAGGTTCCAAATTTCCCGCGGTCAAACGCCAGCGCTCCTTCTTCTTCGTCTCATTCTTCTTCTCCTTCCTTTCCTTCTCCCCTCCTTGCAGACCGAACTTGCGCAGTGCACAGCGTTCGTTCCGGCTCCCAATGAAAGTGAAACATATGATTTAGTTGCCAATTGATATTTTCATTTTTCTATATTAATTTGGGGATTGCATATATTATTTTGTATTTATCATTTTTCTAACATGCTGCAATTTGGGAGTATATATTGATTTTTATCCTGCTTAAGTATTTGTTCCTGTCCTGCCGCATCGGTTGTTTTAGAAGTGAAGACGCCAGAAGCGCATGAACTCGACCTTTACAAACAAGTAAGTACGCGCAGTTGGGTAACTAGTAGCGCGTTTGAAATGTTCAGAGGCAATTTTTTTCGTTTGCCCATTTCAGCCTTCTTTATCTTTCCGCGGGCGGCATCTGCGAGCACATTACTGCAGCAGTGCTGTGCGCAGTTTGCCTTTATACTCGCGCACAACCCAACGCGTTGTTTTGAAAATGTTAGTGTTAGTTTCATTCCAAGTCGGCCACTGACTAGGAGACCGCATGGTGGAATTTTCTCTGCCTTTTATGGCCAATTCTGGTCAGCGTTTTTACTGTCGAGCAACGATCAAAAAGACAGCGACAACAATGGATCTCGTGCCTGCGACAACAAAGGGACCTAGATGACTAGGCGATGCATTTAATTGTATTGCAAAAAAACGATCTGGAAGGTGACGGCGAAGGTGGTACATGCATGTGTAGATTCTTCACGCACACATACGTCACATAACACCCACGCCGCTGACAAGCTAGTGTGCTTCGCAGCAGCAACAAGCCACATGATAGATCCTTTCCTCCGTGGCAACAAATAAATTGGCCGAGCTGGGTGAAACTATACGTCATCACAACGTGTAACATAACGGACCGATCATGAGAGAGAATCTCTCTGTTGTTTGTTTGGCGACCGGCTCCCATCGCTGGCATCGGACAAGAGGACAGCAAGTCCTGCTATAAAGCGTCTCGCCAACAAATAAAGGCCTAGATACACCAATCCGACGTCGGAGGTCTTAATTGTCTTGTCGTCTGATTGGTGTAGCGTCGGACCCCGTCAGGAAGCGTCTGGTGGGCGTTTCAGCTTGTTGAATCGCCGTTGTGAGTCGTGACATTTGGTCACTCTGATTGGCTGTTAGCTAGCAAATCAGCGCACGAACGGGAAGTGACAAATGCGGATAAAGAGTGAGCACTTTGCTGCCTTAATCTTTTTACAAGTACAAGAGTGAGGTTTGACAATGTAAGTATTTCACGATACCGTGTCAAGAACGTAAGGGTTTACTTTGCATGGGAGTTCATCGTGAGCGAAAAATATAGCTGAATGCATTGTTTACGTTTTTATAATCCGCTACCGGCCAATAGCTTGAGGAATAGTGACTACTGCCGCCGATGGAAGGGTATTACATCTTATGCATGCGCAGAAGGTATTTTAATGGTCAGTGTCATTGTGTGTCGTTGCGCTGTATTTTTCCAGCGTGATGTGCAGACAGCCGGCCCAACGCCACAGGGGGTAAGCGTCGGTCACAGTTGGCCAACGTTAGATTGGTGTATCTAGGCCTTAAACTTCTGTCCAAATGCTGCACTGCTTCATGGTGAAGCTTGTCGGTGAATTTGCCTCATGACAATGAGAGACTGAGGTTCTGGGACGCTATTGTGTAATTAGCTCTGTTTGGCATTGTTTGGGGAAAAAGAACCATTCATTCAGTCATTTAAATTTATTTCCACAACGTTAAATCAGAAACACAATATTGTTTTACATTGTGAAAAATGGACTCCCTCTGAAGCTTAAAGCTTCTAAACAGGGGTCCAACACACCACCACCTATCAATCTATTACAGCTCTGCCATATTCAAGTTCATTTACATATGGTTAACAAAAGTTTGCAGTGCAAGGTAAGCGCTTCACAGTTTATATGGAAAAGGACATACAAATCATAATTTCTGGTGTGGTCCTAAGACAACTGGAGCACACCATGTTCATGTACACTTTACATTGTGATAACCTTTGTAACCTCAGTGCATCTACATGAGAAGAGTTAACCCTCTAAGAATAAGGCTGCAAAACCAACAGATATATAGCTCTCCAGTAGCTTGTGCTTCAGATTTCTTTTAAATATGGGGAATGTGGGCGATTGTTTTATATCATTTTCTAGCTCATTCCATGTTTGCGGACCCTTATAACATATACTGAAACGAGTACCTTTCAATTTCCTATATTTACCTTTTAGGTGCAACCTATTCCTGGTATTTTGCGGGTGAGTGGAGGAGTCCAGTGGAATAAGTTCACACCAATGAGTACTTAGCCTATTAACCACATATTGTACATTGTGTCAACCAGAATGAGCGATAAAACAGAGTGCGAAATTCCGGGCACATTTCACAAAATTACTTAAAACGATTTAACTCTTGGGCGGCACGGTGGTCGACTGGTTAGCACGTCCGCCTCACAGTTCAGAGGTCATGGGTTCGATCCCAGCTCCGGCCTCCCTGTGTGGAGTTTGCATGTTCTCCCCGTGCCTGTGTGGGTTTTCTCCGGGTACTCCGGTTTCCTCCCACATACCAAAAACATGTATGGCAGGTTAATTGGACATTCTAAATTGCCCCTAGGTGTGATTGTGAGTGCGGATGTTTGTCTCTGTGTGCCCTGCGATTGGCTGGCAACCAATTCAGGGTGTCCCCCGCCTACTGCCTGAAGACAGCTGGGATAGGCTCCAGCACGCCCCGCGATCCTTGTGAGGATAAGCGGTATCGATAATGGATGGATGTATTTAAGTCTTCCTATCATAGCAGCACGGCGGTGATGAACATGCACCTAAAAAGGAAGCACATTGTGGCTGATGCACGATTTCATTTCTCACATTAGAACAGTTGTTTATGGAAGTTCGCTGTAGTTAGCACACACAGACTCTTGTGTGCGTCTGATGGGACACCGCATGCATGTCCTCTTGTGGTACGCTAATATATTGTAGCGTCTACTACGGATTATGGAGGGATTAGTCAGCAATCTCACATTTATTAAAAAACAAAACTCAGTTTTTGTATACCCGCGGTCTCGCGGTTGACATCAAACAGCAAGAGAGGATATGTGCTGCCTCACGGTCACTATGACCATGTACTGAGTGTTGCCTTTAAGAACTCGGACATCTCAGCACTCCAAGTTAACACAACATGACCTATTTTCCACAAACCCTTAATGGCAACACCTAACAATAAAAGACATAAAACTAGGTCGTTAGAATATACTAATTTAAAGTGCAAAAGAAAATTTGTTCCTCCTAATCTTTAAAGGTTTTTTACCATTCCAGGTGCATACCACATTTTGAATGTGTAGATCAAACTATTCATATTAGACAATCAAAACAAAATGTTTTGGATTAATGTTAAATAAAAACAAAATTAAAAACCAATACAAGTGTTTAGTTTAGTTTTATTTAGCACAGTGCTTTCACCTAAGTTTACTCATATGATTTCACTCTCTTCTATACTAAAAAAAGGCGTGGTGCCCAAGAAAAGTGGAATGTTTACAAGCACCGGTATTTAATTTTTGTATTTATAGGTAGTTTCATAGCAGCGCAACTCAGCATAGTGTATAGTTTTTGGTTGTATTTTAAAATGCACTAAACATTTACAGCTAAAGAAATTAAGGCCACAGTATCACCTTCAATTTGAATTATTCCATCATTTATAAACATGTCAGGAATATTAGTACAAGCTGCAAATTATAAAACAAGTTGAATGTACTTTCATCGTAATTGCCTTTGTTATTCTTTTGTGCATACCTTAAAAACTTAAAGCTGTAAGCTACCGATGGTCATATAAGAGCCTGGTGCGATTATGCCGCGATTTATATATGATCCGTTTAGTTGACTATTCGCGACTACTCTTGGTGACTAGTCGACTAGCAAAATAATAGTTTGTGGCATCCCTACTTGACACGCTTGCACCAAACAACATTGCGTATTGCGTTTGTGGATGGCTGCAGCACCACACTAGCGCACAGAGACAAGCATGGTAGCGCTTTAAAAAAAATTAAATAAAAAATCGGGAACGGAAAATTGAATCGAATCGGGGCTTGAGTGAATCGTTGCATCCCTAATCATCATTGATCTTTTTGCTGCGCTGCACCTGTTTTATTTGCATACCTGTCAACCCCGGGCTATGCTGAATCTTACAAAAGTTGTCATTTGCCCGTACATTTCTGTATATAATCTTACAACGTATCTATATATAATCTTACACAGTATTTATTGCTCAGCGGGAGAGGTAGGGGAAAAGGAACGGACATTTCTATATAGAATCTGAAAGTCGACTGAAGTTTACAGTCGCAATCGACTGTAAGAGCTGAAATGGGCAAGACTAGATCGGTCTAACAAAAAACGAGTTTTAGATTTTTTTTTTCCCCGTACAAAAATTGTTACACAGCGTACACAATTTGAAATGATCAAAAAACGTATAAAATACGGGGAAAACGTATAAATTGACAGGCGTGTAGTTCAGAGTAGTTCAGATTAAATAAATCCTTCCATATGGAATTGTTTGTACAAGATTATCAGTTATTTTTTAATACCGCAAAAAAAAACAAAAAACCTTAACATGCAAAAATATGAAATAATCATTGAAACGTATTGTATTATATTATAAATATATAGGTGGTGGTTTGGACCCAGGAAGACTTTAATGTTATTTTTTGACAGTTGAGTACTAAATTGTAGTCAGGCAGGCCTGGCATGTTTTCAACATACTTAATGCATTTAGAAACAAATCATGAAAATGACTTAACAGCGCCTTCAAACTTACTGAGATATGATTTGGCTATGTAATTTTCACCAACTCTGAATTGGCCGACTAGAAATGATTTTGCTTATATTGTAGGTGGACAAGAGTTACAGCCATGAAGGGGTACGCAAAGTATGTCCAGATTCAAGTGACAACACCATGACCTGACTTTGTATATCTGCTAACTGAGAAACTCGACACCTCTCCTTGGGATATTTAAGATTCAGCCCTTGTCTCTGTTGCACTCAGTGTCTGTCACCAATGTCACAAACATAAACACCTAACTCTTCCTCACCAGTAAAAGCCCAGCCGCTCCACACGGGCATCTTCAGACTCAATCACCAGTACTGTTTTCCTTCAACCCTTTGCTCTGTGGTCACCCGAGGCTCCTCACTAATGACGACTATCACATGTTGTTTTCAGCCTGACTTGCTTTCATGTCTATGACCACATCTTGGAGGATTTTTAAGTTGTTCTTTTTTTTCGCAGAGTGACATAGACAATTCAGATGACTGAACTTTGTTCATAGATAAGATCTATATGAACAAAGTAGCACAAGGGTTCGTGCCATGGGCACAATATTGACCTGTTCAGAGTTTCCATAATGCAGTAAAACTGACCTCTGTGTATGTACAATATGTGAGGATGTACTCACTCATCTGTGCACGATAATTACGGGCCATCCCACAAGTGCAAAGGTTAGTCTATGATAGTGTCACCGTGTTTTAAATCTTTGATATAAAACAAATTGGGCAACAGGGCTCAAGAAATTAACAATAATGTAGCAATAATATAAGTGAAAAAGAATTAAGAAAGACTTTTGAGGGGTATTCTCTTCTTAGATTAAAACAATTAATTGTGATAAATATTATGAAATGTAAATGATCAACCTAATTTATAGGCTACATTAACGATGTTATGTTCAGTTTTCCCCATTAATAGACATTTGAGATGCATATTTGTACCATAGATTTCCAGATAAATATGGAACCAAGAGAACGAGCTATTAATGATTTTTTTTTTAAATGAATAAATAAAACTTCATATAAGTTGTCAAAAGGGGGAAAAAACATTTCTTCCTCTTTTGCCGAGTTCCTAATAGGCATTCTTACTGTGCACTCAGCTGAGGCGTGTCGTTCTCGCGTGCTGTGCCACTGGTCAGAGCGTCCTTTCTACCCGAATTCCAGGTGTGTCTGCGGTTGTAAAGCGGCAAGAGCAGTCGGTGCATGCATCCGAGCCTCCGTGGATCACCGATTGAGTCTAATAGAAGCTCCGATTTCTGTCTCCGCTCTCTGTCCTGCTTCTGCGTGCCTGCACCAGCAACGGGCGGACTTGCATGCTGCAGGAGTGGCAGTGCGAGGCGAGGCGAGGCGGCACGGGACGCGAGTGGGAGGGGACACGGCCGGTGGATCGACCTCTGCACCGACGCGAGTTCTCAGTGTTGATGAGTAGCCTGTGACTCGGAATCCCACTGCACTACCTCTCTGTGATACTCAAGTTACGCCGCATGCTTTGCTCCCAGTCATTAATGGTTATATGATAATGCAATTGATTACAACGTGATACAATGGAACTTGACAGCCCATTTACCATTTATATTGTTCCAGCATTTATTTTATAAAGCTTGTTTACTTAAATTTCACAATAGCAACTTTGACATTTGAGAAGCGAAGTCACATTACGGATTATTTGACGTTTATATAGGTCGACAGGGATGTGAGGGTGTACCTATTTTCAGTTCAATTTCTATCAGAAGAATTCGGATGTGTTTTCAAGTATAGACTGTACGTTGCGTAATGTAAAATTGACGGCGTCAAAAGGGTGTTGGATTAATTTAGAAAATAACGCACTAAATTGTCAGCCTTAATATATATATATATATATATATATATATATATATATATATATATATATATATATATATATATATATATATATATATATATATATATATATATATATGTATATATATATATATATATATATAGTAGCGTTAGGTTTTTATGGTTTTAGAATCCAATGCACTTACGCCAAACACAATTGAAAACTGTACCACAAGGGGTTTTGTGCCATGCATTACAACAGTGTTTTTCAAAATTTTTGGAGTCAAGGCACATTTATTTCATTGAAATGAAATGAATTGTTGTATTTTTTGTAAGCATTTTTTAACATTTAAGAATGACGTTATATTATAACGTCTTGAAAAGGAATTAAATAAACACAAAGAAAAAAGTATTTTATAATCTTTCATATTGATGCTTACTCACTGCGAAACATGGCCCTGTTTGGATAAACATGCGTCGTTAATTCGCTTGTCTCTACACAAAGATAATTTGCTACCCGCTGGTATGGAAGAGTACTACAATGTAGTAAAGACATGATTACGCTGCCAGGCGCCAGCCCGCACAGGCACACAAATTAGATCATTTCCCACACTAGTGTGCCGCAGCACAAAGTCTGAAAAACACTGCATTACAACACATGGAAGTAGCCAGGCAGGGAAATGACCTCTCCCCTGAATCAATCCCAATGAATTTTAGATTCTGATCTGGAAGGAGTAATTATCTAACAAATGTCAATTGAAATTGAGCATTATTTACTCTGTTAAATCATACTGTTTGATATGTTTGCAATAGTATGTATGTTCTATGCGAATTCACTAGTCTAACATGGCATTCTGATTAATATTTCGTTCGTGGAATATGAGTTAAACCGCAAAATCCAACCGTTTTTAGTCATCTCAGGGAGCAGCCATTTTGTCACTTCTGTTGACTGAAAATTACATCACAGTTGCTCAGGGCTCCGGTAACGATCAATTACAGCTCACCTGTTTTCTAAAGCTGAGCCATGATTCGTTTTAGCAACTGTGATGTCATTTTCAGTCGACAAAATGTGACAAAATGGACACAATCTGAAATGGCTAAAAATGGTTGGATTTTACTGCTTAACTGCTATTCCACAAAAGCATTATTTATCAGAATGCCATGTTTAGACTAGTGGGCCTGCATAGAACATATTCATGTAAAGACATTTTTTGGGTTGACTTCTGCTTTAAAAAGCTCTCAAGTGCTATTTTAGTACATATACTACATATATACTACTATACACTCTTGGTGATTTTCAAATAAATGAGCAAACATTTAAACAAAATTTATGATATTATGTTTTCAATTATTGTGGATTAAAAATACACAATTCATGTCATGTCATGTCATGTCATTTTCCAAACCGCTTATCCTATACAGGGTCGCGGGGAGTTGCTGGAGCCTATCCCAGCCGTCAACGGGCGAAGGCAGACTACACCCCGGACTGGTCGCCAGCCAGTCGCAGGGCACACATAGACACTGTCACTGAGCGGGAATCGATCCCACGCTGCCCGCACACAACTCGGGCGTGTGTACCACTACACTATCAGCGGACTCATACACAATTCAATCCAATCAAATTAGGAGTGAATAAAAAGAGACAATTCTATGGCTTGGTCCCAATCCGGTGAACAATTCAGGGTGTACCCCACCCAAAGTCTGCAAACTAATGAGGAAAAGTATTATTGAAAATGGATGGATGGATGGACAAATAAATGGATGGATGGATGGATGGATGTACCAATTCTTTATTTGTCCTGGAATTGACTATGGTGCAAGGGATAATACAGATGAAGAAACAAACATCACGCAAATACAGGATGTTGGTATATGAGTCATTTGTTGTTCACTTCGGATCAAATTTAATATTGTCCTCATCAGCAGGCTGCCTCTTCTGTTGTTTCTTCACATTCAATACTTCCATCCCCATCAGGGCCACATTCCAAATTTAGATCAAGTGTTTCATTCACAGCTAATCGTTTATTCATTGAAGTGTTACCGTAGGATGCCACGTGCACAGACAAGTATTATTTATAGACTAAAGCCAGAAGAAGTTGTGAGTGTGATTGTGTTGATTGGATGCAATAGCGTGTATGTGAGCGATAAGTGTCAAGGTTATCATTTAACCATCCATGTGTTCCGGTTTGATGAATGCACTGTAAACAGTTAATTTCTGTTTCAGTTTACAACATTAGGAAATAAACATTTTACAATGTAGGCTTTTCACAATTACAGTGTTTGCTGTCTAATAAAAACATTCCATGTGTCGAAGACTGTTGAACTTGCATGTCGGGGGTGTTATAGACTGATTATGTTGGCTGTACATGGCTGCGAAGATTGATGGACAAGCCTGTAGTGTATACTTTTCATTTATTATCACTGGCATTTAAACATTACTGTTCAAACAAAACATTTATATTATTGATATTTTTATATTATTTTATATTTTATATTATATACTTATTATATATTATATATTTTATAAATATAATTCTTTATATTTAAATATTTTTTTCTTATTGGATGAATGAATTCTTCATTCTGCAATGGGGATTACAGGTCACAGCAAAACAATAGGTACACAATATTGCACATTTGACTCTTCCAGAAATTCATTTTAGACGCCAAAAGGAGAATGGATTCTGATGGGGAACAGCATTAAATTATACACCCTGTTCTGTTAGTACTTCACACATACACGCACGTTGAATAGTGTGGTTTCCGTGTCTTCCTGATCACAAATTCTATTCATTCGTGTAACCATGTCATGTCGGCTTGAAAAATATCAAACAACTATAGGGACGCTCTGGCATGGCATGCAATGAGGGCCTTCAAAACCTTCTCTGCTGACCTAAAAACTCGCAAACCCACTGACCTGCATTTAAAGATTTGTATAAATTTGTAAAAAATGTCTACATTTATTTCCAAATGCACAAGATTTAGTTTGTTTTCGTGCTGTAGAAGTGCTATGTGTAAATTAACATGATTTTAGTTTTTTTTTTAGTTGTTTTCTTTTGTATTGTGTGCTAAATGCAGTTTTTTATTTTTCGTTTACCCTACAGTAAATAACAAACATTTAACAACGCTGGTGCTGAGCATGCCCTGCGATTGGCTGGCAACCAGTTCAGGGTGTCCCCCGCCTACTGCCCAAAGACAGCTGGGATAGGCTCCAGCACGCCCCGCGACCCTTGTGAGGAGAAGCGGTACAGATAATGGATGGATGGATGGTGCTGAGCAAACCTTCGCTTTTTATAATTTCGCCTATTCGGAGTGGGGAATTTATGTAATGCTGAGTGAAGGCCTATGTCTGAGAGGAACCACCCACCACTGGTAAATATGTATTATACCATACATATTAAAATTCGAGCGGCACGGTGGACAACTGGTTAGCATGTCCGCCTCACAGTTCAGAGGTCGTGGGTTCGATCCCGACCCCGGCCTCCCTGTGTGGAGCTTGCATGTTCTCCCCGTGCCTGCGTGGGTTTTCTCCGGGCACTCCGGTTTCCTCCCACATTTCAAAAACATGCATGGTAGGTTAATTGGACACTCTAAATTCCTCCTAGGTGTGATTGTGAGTGCGGATGTTTGTTTCTGTGTGCCCTGCGATTGGCTGGAACCAATTCAGGGTGTCCCCCGCCTACTGCCCGAAGACAGCTGGGATAGGCTCCAGCACTCGCCGCGACCCTTGTGAGGATAAGCGGTATAGATAATGGATGGATATTAAAATTCATGCTATTTTGGTAATCCCATTTATTTATTTCTATGTTTAATCTTTAACACAGATCACAGCACACCCTCTGGTATATACAGCAGTAAAAGTAAGAAGATGATAGCATAACAGATAACTTCTGCCAGCCAACTGAGCACAGATAAGACCATGGAACCTTAAATTACATATTGTTTCATCAACCCTTCTCCAAGAAAGAAGCTTGTGTGGGTCTTACAATTTTTTATTGACTAGAAAGTGGTTAAAAATGTTTTTCCATGCGCAGGGATCCATTTTCATAATTTCTTTGTCATAGTTCAGCAGGTGTTGACTGCAATGTGTGGCTGTGTGCAAGCCAGACAGTTATGCTCTGATTTGGAAGCAAGGCCTTAATGTTTGTGCTGTTGAAGTGTCACAGGCAACTGACATTTCTGACCAGGTGCAACAGATAGTCATGATGTATCATCAATACTCGTAATGTGCACCAGATGGTTAAAATCTAAAAGTCAAACACAATAATGGGCGGCACGGTGGACAACTGGTTAGCACGTCCGCCTCACAGTTCAGA
This sequence comes from Filicampus tigris, assembly GCF_054856515.1. Taxonomy (NCBI): domain Eukaryota; kingdom Metazoa; phylum Chordata; class Actinopteri; order Syngnathiformes; family Syngnathidae; genus Filicampus; species Filicampus tigris. The sequence continues at coordinate 5,088,778 of NC_141228.1, read as the reverse complement.
AGTCGTGGGTTCGATCCCGGCTCCGGCCTCCCTGTGTGGAGTTTGCATGTTCTCCCCGTGCCTGCGTGGGTTTCCTCCGGGTACTCCGGTTTCCTCCCACATTCCAAAAAACGTGCATGGTAAGTTGATTGGACTGTCTAAATTGCCCCTAGGTGTGATTGTGAGTGCGGATGTTTGTCTCTGTGTGCCCTGCGATTGGCTGGCAACCAATTCAAGGTGTCCCCTGCCTACTGCCCAAAGACAGCTGGGATAGGCTCCAGCACGCCCGCGACCCTTGTGAGGATAAGCGGTATGGATAATGAATGAATGAAACACAATAATGTCAAACTGGAGCCAACATAAACTTTCTATTAACAATGCATGCACCACGATTTACACTTATGACACTTTTCGAAGTATATAGTGGTTATGAATGATCTTCCTCAATGCCCTTAAGCAGGCATACTATACATAACATTATAACCAATCTTTTCAATATGAAAGAGAGAGATGGCTCCTCCAAAATCAGAGTTGATGACACATACAGTATAAGGATTTGCAATCCGAAATATGTAAATTGTTCAACATTTTCAATTTGTGCAATTTTTTCCCCCCGATTGGATATGGAAGGAAAAATGACTATAAACACAGCTCACACTACAGGACAGGATAATCTTTCAGAGACGTCCTGCAGGCATTTAGTTCCAATTATTAGTGTGCATTTACCCTGATTTAGTCAGGAAAAAAATGGCATCTAATGTATTGATGAGATACTATAAACTGTCATACTGTACATTAAAGCGGGAAATCGACCCAAACATATTTTTTTAAGAATATGTTCTATGCAAGCCAACTAGTTGAAACAAAGCATTCTGATGTATATTGCATTTGTAGAATAAGAGTTAATCCACTCGTTTTTAGCCATCTCTGGGGGTGGCCATTTAGTCACTTCTGTCAACTGAAAATGACATCACAACTATCCAAGGGCTCAGGTAACGACCAATCACGGCTCAGTTTTAGAAAACAGGCGAGCTGTGATTGGTCGTTCCCTGAGCCCTGGGTAGTTGTGATGTCATTTTCAGTCGACAGAAATGACAAAATGGCCGCCATCTGAGATGGCTAAAAACGGGTGGATTTTGCTGCTTAACTCATATTGCACAAATCGCACCATTAATCAGAATGCTGTGTTTCAATTAGTGGGCCTGCTGGGTACATATTCTTAAAAAAACTATGTTTGGGTTGATTTCCCCTTTAAAGAATGAAGGCTACATTCTCTCTCAGCAACACAGGTCACAGTGACTTGTTTTTACCATGTTCCTTCTCTGAGCCTCCATTCTCTTCTCTGGGCACTCCCTGCGGCAGCAAAACTCCATCTGTGTTTATTACATCTCGAGCTCCAATTCCAAATAGGCGGAGTGTTCTTGTGAACAGATGTTCGGCAATCTGTTAATTCTGGTGGCGACACTCTGAAATGGGGCTGAGAAGTACGTACAGTACATTTACCCTTCTCAAAATAGTACATTTACCCTTCTCAAAAGTATTTGATTCTAAAATGATGTGCAGTATCTTTAGTTGTAGATAAACATCTTGAGCTTTTAGGTTATTCATTGAAGGAACGCATCGGCATATTCCATGGGGCACACTGAAGGTGGTGAAGCCAGGGAATTACGGCCCTGTAAAAATGATCACTTTAGGACGCACCATGAGAACGACAAATTAAAAATACTATTTTCATAGGAGCCTGTCATTCAGAATCATCATCACGTTTCTGCTCATTGTGGCGCCACTGTTCACGCAAACCCACAACCCCACAATAATTTGATCATGAAATTGCTACACAGTGTTCCCCTGCTATTTGTTGCCCTCTACAATGTTTTTTTAATTGCCTAAAGATGCCACAAGATGGCGGAAAAGGACATGACGATTCTCAAATCAAGCCAACAAAGTTAAATGGTACAAAATACCACAAGACGGCGCCAAAGAATGACTTTTATTTTACACTGGGTCTTGACCTGAGCACAAAACCACAAATGGGTGCTTTGCTTTGCGTGCCTTATTGCTTTCAGACATGCATAATGATGACTCACACACACACGCACACACATAGACATACTAAACTCAGAATGTCCCAATTGCTTTTGCCCCCCTTTCTCTTAGAGTTGGGACACCTTTGTAATCAGGGACTCCTAAGAAAATAAGAGCGAGGAGGCGGAGGTGCTTATCAGAGGGTTGCTAGGGACTGTTGCGGTAGTACCCTTCGCTCTCCTTGCGCAAGTAAAATGACAATATTGTGTTTCGTGTCTTCTCTCCTCATTTTGTGCATTGTTTACTAATGTCTGACTTGGTGTGAACCTGACACCAATGAAAGCTGCTCCACTCATTACGTTTAAATTCAATGGAGGAGAGGCGCGCTGGAGTCCATGCAGAAGATTGAAGTGTGTAAAGTCTGTTTATAAGGAAGTGCAAGCAGACGTGCACTTGCGCATGATGTAAAGCTGGCCAGGGCTATCTCAGATCACCCTTGTGAATTGAGGACTTGGAGACTGCCTTCCACCCCGATCGTTCGTGATATCTTCCACCTTAAGACATAACTTAAATTGTATGTTTGACTTTAAAGCAGTTGCATCATTGTATTATTGATTGTTACTCAATAACATTATTTTCTGGGGAGAACATACACATGCATTCAATACATTCATATTTTCATTATTTTATACAATAGCACTAACATTTTATTTTTATTTGTATCTCCATCAAATTAAAATATTGTTTGTAATGTTTGAAAACAAGTCTCTCTCTATAACGTCAGTCAGCCAGCACAAACTCAAACCCATGATCAAATGAAAAAGAAATGTAAGCAGGGGCATTCAAATAGATTCTAATTTGATGGGGACACAAACCAATCTAGCAACAGAACAGCTGCTGCACTCCAAGGAAATCTTTATTCATGAATGTACAAATTCACACACACGAATGCACGCAGGATGGCACGCACACATGCGTGCACACACACATCACTAACACATCACTATCAGACACAAACACACGCACACACACGGTCAAAATAAGAGGCCATTACACTCAAGACAACATTTTCTCCCAAACATTAATTCAGCCTGAGAACATAAAAATATGCCTTACAGTGATGGAGCATGTGGCTACAATAGCTAGTGCTGCAATAGCAATAGCACCCCCAAGAAATTAGACTTTAGAAATGCAATTGTCTTTCTCTTTTGGCCTGGTGGGGTTGGGGGGGGGGGGGGATTGGATGGGGGTTCTCAAGCTAACACGTAGCCTTCATAACACAAAGCCCTACGCGAACCAGTACAGAGAACTTTGTTGCAGAGGATCAGACTTGTGTAAAACTTTTGATGAATGGGCAAAGTTTGGGACAATATTGATGCAGTGTATTGAGCTGGTCTGCACAACCATGTTTCATTGCTTAAAGAGGCTGATTTAATGGACTTCTTGATGCCAGAATCAATTTGAACATTATCAGGGATTCTTTTGTGCTCATTTTCTCCCCTTTCGGGTACTTTTTACACAATGCTGAGGTTTAGAATAAATGCACTTGCTTGTAATGTATTATTGCTCAGAAGGTTTATAAAACTGGGCAATTAAGCTAGTTAGGAGCAAGCCAATTAGGATTGCAAATTAGTTTACAATGAATCTGTGCATGCATTATCTCTTCTTGGGTGATTACTCAGGATGATGATTCAAAATTACATTGGTAGCATCATCCACAAACAAGGAGAAAACATTATGTTGATTCTAGGAAAGGCTTGTGCAATGTGATTAATGATTAGATGATTTGGCGAGATACCACAAGCGTTCTTTGCCATTCTGTTTTTCAAAGCATGACAGCTTGCATCCCAAGCAGCTTGGTTTGTCAGATGAGAGAAAATGACACCGTAATTACCATACCTTTGATTACTGCTCTTCTCATGAAAAGGGGAAATAAAGCAAAATAACAGTGTCAAGCTCCAACTGGCTCTCAGTCATTTAAAAACAGGGACGTTATGTATCATCTCATGGAATTCAGGGATGTGTTATATTCAGAATTTAGGGGTATTCAGTGGCCTCAGCAACGGAATGTCCCACTTTGTAAGAAAGGGTCTACTTTATTTGATGGACATGGACTTCAGAGACTCTCTGAAATTTTTGCATCTCAGCTTCATTTTGTTTATGTATAATGATGTAAACTGAAACTACAACATATTTGTTCCAATGGTACACCAAATAATCCAAGCATTATGAGAGACATTTCTCTAAACCAGGGGTCGGCAATCCGCGGCTCGGTATGTGGCTCTTTCATCCTTATGTGGATGAAATGTGGTATCTGTGGCTTGGAAAAATAAATTATAAGTGTCAGATTGAAGTGTATTGTAATGCCTTCCATGACGTCAGACGTAGTTTAGTTATCGCCCTTTTTATTATTCCAACACGGCTACTGTGGGCCGTAGTCGACGCCAGCTACAGTGCAACAACAGTTCCGTCATAAGTACACACATCTCTGTTTTTTCTCGCCGTGTGCTCCAGGGAGAGCCAGAATGTGGCTAATGTGTGGGCCTGGAAAAATCAGGGTAGGCCTGAATTGCGGCTGTTCGATTTTGCCTAACAAGAAAATCCTGATTATTTTCTCTCAAACACGATTTTACAATTACGATTTCTTTGTAAAATAAAAAAATTATGAAAAATGAAGTATTTTGAATGTCTTTTATTTAAACTTAATTTTTCTTTCTTTGAACTCAAAATGCCAGTTAATTTAACTTAATACACACAGAACAATCCATTGGGATTAACAGCATTTTACTTACACAATAGATTTCACATCTGTTCTTAATTAAACCAATAATAAAAGAAGAAAGTGCATATACCATCTTAAACGAAATCATCATGAGAGAAGGTAGACAGTCAAGTCCGTAAACCAAACAGCAAGTCATTTTGCCAACCAGCTAGTGACTAGCCTTTCACATTTCTCCCTTAAACATATAGGGACAGACGAAAACCTACCTCCGTCCTTGCTTAATGCGTCCTTTTTAAAAGAGTTCTCGTCCTCTGTCCGACCATCCACAAAATGGGCGGAGGGACCTTCCCAGGGACGGAATGCCCTGATATTTTCAATCTCCGTAAAAACAGGGGCCGAGATTTTTTTATGGCATAAAGTAATGCAATGTATCAGAACACAGACGTTAATTTTCTGTACTGATTTATCTAATTGGGTTTGCAGGTGAGCTGGAGTCCCACCTGACTTGGGGTGAGAATCATGGTACAGCATTGTACATACTGGACTTACCAGCCAATCGCAGGGAACAAATACTACCAGGCAAAAAGAAAAAAAAAAACAATGAAGTGGTAACAGTGGTGGTAAAAACGTGGCAGCTAAATGTTGATAATGATGTGCTGTACGATATTCCTGGTAAAAGATTTAAAAGCTGTTCAGTACAAAAAGCATAAAAAGTACATTGAGATAGAGAAACACAATTTGCTGCCTGGTAATGATGACAATAGGGAGAGGGAAAATAAATGATTGGATAATGAGTCAGTAAGGAAGGTAATTTTTTAGAGGGGTGGACTGAAGGTGGGAGATAAAGAATGAAGAGTGCTCAGTGAAAGAATGACAGACCGAAACAAAGATACACATGTGCCGAGAGGAGGAAATCAACAATAAGGTGAAAAGTGACAAATGGAGGTTCAGGTTGAGAAAGGGGGTGGAGTAAATAAGAATTGCAACAATCACATCATTAATCTCAAACAAAACATGCATGACAACAACTGGTGTCATTATGCTTCATCAGCAATTCGAGAATAAGTCCACCTCAACAGTCCATTTAGTATTCATAGGACAAGTAATAAGGGCCTACATTCTAGTTACTTTTAACAAAAATGAATGAAATGTATTATATGTGAGAGAGTTTCTAGAGCACAGAAAGCCTTAGCAGGGCCAGGTTCTGAAAAAGCAGACAGAAAAGTAAACTCAGATAATGTGAACCAAAATTATTTTCCAGGTTTAAGAGGGAAAGGGAAATGTTTCCCCTATGGCATGCTACAAAGTTAAATACTTTTTGGTTGAAACATACTGACTCACTTAATGGAAATTTGTTATTTACTGAGTATGTGTTAGAACTCCCAAAATATCAAAGGCTTGTGTGCGCCTCTCCTGCGATGAATCGAAAGGGAATGAGGGGAGCCACTTCCATTGGCCGCTAATGAAGTGGGCTGTGTTCACTCCCACAATGGCGCAAATGCCACCTTTTACCTGCCCCCGATCTGAATGAATTACGACAAACAATTAGATTAATTTACAATTTAAAATGTGATTTTCTAGTCCAAAAGAATCAGATTGACCAGGATTGTGTTTGACTTTAACAATTCCACCGCACATTTTTATTCACACATTATGTCCTCAATATTCAAGAAGATTGCAGGCATGTAGTCTTGTGTGCTTGGAGTGTTCATAAGTGATATGCTAAGTTTAAGATGCAAAACATGTTACCCATAATTGACTGATCACGCCTAATTGGATTTGTAGCCACCATTGCATTTGATGTTTTGCTGGTGTTGAGATTTTTAAGCAAAAATGACAGCAGTAGTAAGCAAAGCTTCCAACCTCTTTTCCTCCAGTGCTGTTCTTTTTCTTCAGCACCCCCTCCTCATTTAATTTCTTTCCCAAGGAGCAACTTAGGTCAATTCACTTGTCCATTTACACGAAGGTAAGGGAATGATTATGCATGGCTCCAAGATTGCTTCTACCCACACTTCTACCAAGGCCTGCCGTTTCAGCACTGATGTGACTTGATGTTGCATTTCCCTTAGAAATTCAGTGAATGTCCTTTCCTCTGTCAGAGAAAGCTCGAAACCCTGAAATGCATCCCTTAATTTGCTTCTTCACTTCTAATCAGTGTCAGGATGGAGAAAAAAGGGAGAAGGATGAGAAGAGAGCATTGCAAAAAGAATAGGAAGGAGGTGAGAATTTGCATATAGCATTTACAGACACCTTTGCATCGAACACATTTACAGTACTTTTTTCAATGACCTTTATTTGAAGACACTGATTCAAATTCCAGGATTTTGGAAAACATGTATGACAGTTTTATATAATGGCATTCTTCCATAAGAGTATTTTCATTTTAAAACCCCAGTCCTCGAGGGCTGCTTTCCTGCATGTTTTAGCGGTTTCCCTCTTCTAACACACCTGATTCAAATTACCAGCTCATCAGAAAGCCCTGCTTGAGCCTGATAACAATCCTGATCATTTGAATAAGGTGTGTTGGAGGAGGGAAACATCTAAAACATGCAGGAAAGTGGCCCTGGAGGACCAGAGTTGGAGACCCCTAATATATACTGTATAGGGCTCTTTCTTCGCATTTTTTTGTGAAAACAGTTATGCATGCCATCAAAGTCTTCAATGTACTTGTATTTGATGGTAATTGTCACAAACCTCAGTTTTTTTTCGGTGGGGGTGGAGAGGGTGGGGCTATCCGTTTTATTTAGCACTTAGCAACATGCTTTCTCGTTCATGAACAATACATGGGGTTAGAAGGACAGCACTATTTGTGTTCGGGGGCATAGAGAATGGTTAAGTGGGTGTTGTTTGGTTGCATGTGTGCAACAAAGTTTCACAGAGACTTGTTATGTGTTTTTGTCTAATCTTGCTAACTAACAACAAATAAACAGTCACCACCAAAACAATGACTTTTGCCATGGGTTTAGAGTTCGATTTGCCCTTTAAAGGCCAACAGTAGGCCTACCGACCATAAATGAAATAAAATGAAAAAACACTTGATTGCCTGGTGAAGCTGTTGATGAGATGTGGGGGTATTAGCAGAGTCTCTGTCCGCGACCTGGGTACCCTTCCGTACTCATCCCTCCGTCCTTCTTCATAAAAATTATCGCCCCCTGACCCTGTCCTTTTAAAGCGGTTCTGTCCTTAAAGGTCAGGGTGCAAACATTTTTCAGAGTCTGTTAAAACTCATATTCTTATTGGTAATAGCTTTTATAATACATACCAGTCACTTCCTGCAAGTTGTCAATCACAGATCGATTAGAAAATAGGTTTTACTTATTCATTCCGAGTGTTTCCAAACCTCATGGATGCTCGAGGAAGTGACGTAGATATAGCTAAACCGCTCGCTACACCACAGACTGTACAATTTCCATGCGCTACAAACACAGCACATTCAATGGCAAGCGACGATTTGAAATGAGAGGATTTTGAAACACACGAGCCGACAGAAGAGGGCGTTATTAGACCGTTCATGATTAGTAGTCACTGAATCCTCCGGCTACTGTGAGGTCACATCTCCGGAAAAAGCCGAAGATGAGGGGGCGCGGGATTCAAACGGCAGACGACACATTCTGAATTGTATTTAGTTATTAAACTGCTGTCTACCAACGACCTAATCACATTTTAATAACAGTTATGCATTGTAAAGGGGGTTCTAGAGGGCTACAGAAAAGTTTTCAATGTTTGCACCCTGACCTTTAAGTCCGTCCCCACCCACCAAAAAAACAAAAACAAAGCGTCCATGCATGACGCGCCGCGGGAGAGATGCTGTTAACGGAAAAGGTTTATTTAATGCTCATTAGCTGGCTAATTTACTACTCAAACCCGCTGTGGACACGCTTCAAACCCGCTTCAAACGCGCCACTAGTAGTTACCCAAATGCGCGTACTTACTTCCATTGGTAGCAAACGCTGTCCATTGCACACTAGGCTTGTCAAAAATATCGGTACTTCGGTACTTACTCGTTACTAAACATTTTGAACGGATACAATGCTAGCTTGCTGTGGCATTGATATTACCGATACCAAACCACTGACTTCGATACCAACAGTGCTTTGCCAACGTGTGTTCTTAATGGTCTCTTGCTCCCGCACACACTGCCGAAGCCTGCCCAGTGCGCCCCTCCCTCCCTTCTCTGCTGAGTGCAGACTGCTCGTCAACTCCCTAGTTAGCCGCGCGGTCAAGCTACGAATGAAATACGACCAATTATAAAAAAAAATGTTAAAAAGTGTGCGGCGCGCAGCCCCGGGTTCCTGCCGCCGAAGCTGCGTTGCAATAGCACGGAAGCTCGCCCAAACTCCAGCTGGCGAGAATAATTGTTTTTTTTTTGTTTGTTTTGTTCATTGCACTACTTCTTCCTTTGTTTTGCACTACCCCAGGCTCAGACAACTTAAAATGTGTTCCAGGCATTGACTGTACAGAGGGTTGTCGAAATTAAATACTGAAGTTGTACTATTTCTTTGCACTACCTCTTAAAAAAGACGATTGTATTAATGATAATTTAGGTTTTGGGCGATAAAAAAAGTTTTACAGTAAAATAAAAAATAAAAAAAGCCTGTGCTTTAATTTGTTCCGTGTGGTATCGAAATGGTATTGAGTATCGATACTGAACTGGGTATCATCTGCTGCTGCGGCATTCAGGTTTCAATTTTCCCGCGGTCAAACGCCAGGGCTACTTCTTCTTCTTCTTCGCCTTCCTTTTCTTCTCCCCTCTGTGCAGACCAAACATGTGCAGTGCACAGCAGTTGGGTAACTAGTGGCGCGTTTGAAGCGTTCAGAGGCAATTCTCGTCATTTGCCCATTTCAGGCTGCTTTATACTCCCGTGCAACCGCGAGCACGTCACCGCAACAGTGCTGCTCGCAGTTTACCTTTATACTTATACACGCACAACCCACACGCGTTGGTTTGAAAATGTGTTAGTTTCATTCCAAGTCGGGGGGCATCGCTACGGCTACTGACAAGACACCACAGGGCGGAATTTCCTCTGCCTTTTATGGCCAAAGGTCGGCGATTTTACTGTCAAGCAACGATCAAAAAGACAGCGACAACAGTCGTGCCTGCTACAACACAGGGACCTAGATGACAAGACAATGCATTTGCCGTATTTTCCGGACTATGAGTCGCGGCTTTTTTTTTAATAGTTTGGCTGGGGTGGTGACTTATACTCTGGAGCGACTTATGTGTGAAGTTATTAACACATTATATTGTATCCCTTTCCTTTTTATGGTCAGCAAACAATACACCAAACAACCACAGGAGTGCGTTCTCAGGCTGCATATAAACCTGCATTACATATTGACTTTACAACAGGCAGAATAACCTGTAGTGCAGGGGTCACCAAGTCCGGTCCTCAAGGGCACCTATCCTGCATCTTTTCCATCCCTCCCTGCTGCAACACACCTGTTTCAAATTATCTGTATCGATATCAGGCTTCTGCAAAGCTTGCTGATGAGCTCATCATTTCAATCAGGTGTGTTATAGCGGAGAGAGTTGGAAAACATGCAGGATAGGTGCCCTTGAGGACTGGACTTGGTGACCCCTGCTGTAGTGTATATAATTTCACATGTTATTGTAACCCACATAAAGAAACAAAGATAAATCCTAAAAACTATCAATATGCATGAATAATTTAAACGGTTAAAATCTAATATTGTGTTAAATAAGTAATTAAAATAGTATGATAAAAAGACAATTTGACTGTCTATCAACCCATCTATACAAAATAGTGTACTGTTCCTTTAAAAGGCACCGTGCCTGGCAGTGGTATGGCATCATCATCCAGCCACACACACACACACACACACACACACGCAACCCCCCCCCCCCCCGCCCCACACACACACACACACACACACGCGCACGGAGCGGAGGAGACGAACAAAGAGATAATTACGACCGAATACTTATTTAATCGATCTACGACTGTTTTGGTGAGTTTAAAGTTATCTTACCGTAACTTTCTTGTAATGCTACATGTGTGGATGTTAGCTAAATGTTGCCATTGTAGCGCGGTGGAAATTATGTGTGCTAAGCGCACAATTCTAGTAATTTGATTTATATGGACACATTTATTTGACAGAGACAACTTGGATTCTGAGAGGAGGTGGAGGGGGGGGTCGACTTATACGCCAGTGCGACTTATATATGTTTTTTTCTTCTGTATTATGCATTTTATGGCTCCAAAGCGACGTATAGTCTGGAAAATACGTTGATTGCATTGTGAAAACGTTATGGAAGGTGGCGGCGAAGGTGGTACGTGCGTGTGTAGCTTCTTTCCACACACATATGTGACATAACATCCACGCCGCTGCCGAACTAGTGTGCTTCACACCAGCAACAAGCCGCGTGGTGGATCCTTTCCTTCGTTGGCAACAAATAAATTGCCGGGCCGAGCCGGTGGAAATTGTGCGTCATCGCAACATAAGACATAACCGACCAATCACGAGAGAGAATGCGCGCGGCGTCGTATACGCAGCAACAATTTCGGACGTGTGCGCGGCATGTGTTGCAGACCTCTCGCCAACTTGTCTCACTGCACAATGCGTCAGTCACGTGAAGGAATGCAACAGTTGTCGCACATGTCGACACAGGAGTATAAAAGAAGCCTTAAAGCGGAAGTCAACCCAAACATATTTTTTAGAAGAATATGTTCCCAGCAGGCCCACTAGTTGAAACACAGCATTCTGATCAATTTTGCGTTTGTGGAATAGGAGTTAAGCAGCAAAATCACGACCAATCACGGCTCAGATTCAGAAAACAGGTCAGCCGTGATTGGTTGTTGTGAGCAGTTGTGATGTCATTTTCAGTCGACAGAAGACAAAATGGCCGCCCCCTGAGATGACTAAAAACGAGTGGATTAACACTTATTCCACAAACACAATATTTATCAGAATGCCCTGTTTCAACTAGTGGGGTTGCTGGGAACATATTCTTGAAAAAAATATGTTTGGGTTGACTTCCGCTTTAAGAAGCCTTTCACTGGGTAGGTTTAGATGAACTTTGGCCACCTCGTGACAACGTCACAAGCATGAGGGCCAATTAGTGGGCGTGACTAAAATCCACTTCTGCCCTTGTTTAGTCCGCCACTTTTTTTCAAATGTGTCACCCCCCGCCCCCCGCCCCGAAAACCGGTGTCCGTCCGGGACAGAGGGACAGACCGTTCCACTGCCCAGCTCTGGGCATTTGGCGATTTGTCCGCCGCATGTGCCACAAAGATCCGCACACCAATTGACAAGAAAGTGCTGCCCCCTTGAGGGGAAATAGAATCCATGCTGTCTGTGGTGGCTTTTGTGTGCAGTTCACCATCACTTTGGTGTGACGTACAGCCAAGACCGGAGATTGTCGAACATTTGCAATTCCGTTATTAACCGCATTGGTCTAATTATGAATCTGGGTGGGTTGCGTCTTAAAACTAAATAATGTATGCGTAAAATAGTTTTACCGGTTAGTATTACTCAAAAGATGATTGGCCAAGTTTACTTCACACTTGGTCTTTATATGTGTTTCTTTGGAATTATACAAACAATTGTTTTATTCGTGTAAACGCATTTTTTAACAGAGTACGTTATGTTTTTGCTTTTATTATTATTATTTAATATTGTATCTGTCGGTAATCATTGTATTGTTTCCTTAAATTTCCTTCAGGAACCTTTGTCATACACGTTTCTCCATCGACGGGCTATTTTTGTGGTACCACAAACACAACCTCTTCCTCCCCACGTGAACTGTTGTCTGAGTACACGCCGTTTCCCTTCACAATCGGGATTGTTTGATAATTAATTTTAATCATATGGTTATTGCAAGTGAGATCATGGAGATACTGGAGGAGGACGAGATGCTCGGCGAGGATTCAGAAGACGAAAATAGCGAACTTTCAGACAATGCGGTAAGTACTTAGCTTGACATAGTCGGCTAACCGTTAGCAAGACAGATAATCACGCTGTGGAAATGTTTGTATGTAGTATAATTACAATTGTGAAATACATCACCCGTTTCAACCCTGTCAAGATAATGCGATTTTAAACTACACAATGGGAACAATGGTTTGCGCTTTAGAAAAAAAATATATATTTTCAACATCGTTTGTGCTTGTAACACGATGTGTTCATCGAAGTAAACATATTTGTACGCGTGTATGTGTGTTTCATTGAGCCACCTTGGAATGATTGATTGCATGTCGTCTATGTTTAGCTCCAAGACGCTTTCGCAAAAGGCTTGTTGAAGCCCGGAATGAACGTGAGGGTGGAAAAACCGAAAACGTTTGTGAACAACGTGGTGAGTAAGATCATGCGCCGATCTGTTTGTTCGCACAATTTGAATTGAATTTTGTACATGACTGATTCCAACGCCTTTATTGCTCTATGCAGGGAGGCATGAAACAGTGTTTGGCTGACTTGAAAAAAGACCTTCCCTGGGAGGAGAGATTGGACCTTACCAACCCGCCAGTTGAGGATGTCATGGCTAAGATTGGGGGGAATATGCAAAGTAGCAGCAATGGAGAAGTGAATGCAGATGATGATTTCCAGAGGGAGATGTTCTTGTGAGTGTAAACTTGAAATTTCCAAGCATTGACTTGTTAGTGGAAAGGTGGGGTAGTGGTTCTTGGCAGTTGGTACACAGGTGAGAAGTACCGGGATTAAACATCTGTTTGCACGTTCCCCCTCTGTAGCTTCCTCCTACATTCTGGGGGAAATGAAGCATAAATTACTTGAAGATAGGGATGGGCTATATGACTGAAAAGTATGTCCCAATATAAGTGTTTCATATTGGTCAATATCAATTTATTGTTTTTTTGTTTTTTCCCATTTTTGCCTATTGAAAATAATGACCTGTAGAAAAAGGAATTTAGGTTATTTTATTTTAACATAATATTTAACCTTTAATAAGAGGTCAACGTAACTACGAAAGAATGAAATAAACTGGTCAATATAAAGATGAAATAATCCTCCTTTACTTGTAGGTGTTTAATTGGGTTATCATGCATAATATCATGCACACTATCATTTTATTGCAAAAGTTTTACTGGGTCGACTGGTCATTTATTTGAACGAGGTTACGACGCGAGTGTGGCGCATGGCCACCGGGCGCGCACACATGCTCTGTTGGGTTAGCTGCCGCTGCTTCGTTGGTTTAGGCTTCTTCATTGGTTTAACTTCTTCATGTAGGCAGCGTGCATGCGCTCCCAAACATCACGCACCATGCCACGATCGGGTTTGTTTTCTAATTTTTTTCGAGCTATCGAACATTTTACCGAAGGCATTATCTATTGATATCGATCACGTGTCAACTGCGATACATGGTAATATTGAATTATTGGTCCAGCCCTACTTGAAGACTACATTGTCAATGGGTCTGAATACAGTTCTGAGCGCAGCCCTTCGGCCCAGTGTCAGCTGCGATATAGGTTCCACATACCTTGACACTAATAAGGAGTAGCAGTATAGAAAATGAACATTTATGGATGAATTGTTATTTTTACTCTTATATATTGTCTGTTGGCTTTTCCCCAAACATAAAAAAGAACTAATTCAGACAAATTAATTTGCCCATAAGGTTAAATGTCTGTACACAACCTTGCAGAAACGAAAGTAAGCTACGTGCACATCGCTTTTACACTGAGCACAGTTGGAACATTAATGGAAGTTCACAGAGTAAACAATCTATAGTTTATTATTTTTATTTTTATGTGGGAATGGAAAGAAAACAATTTAACACAAAGGTGCAGTACTACTAAAAGTGCAATTGAACCAGTAGCACATCTTTGCGTGTCTCTCAAAATGTGGTGGTGAGAATTGTGTTGTTTTTGTGTGTGTGTTTTAAACCGAGATAGTCCATTCATTCGCATACACTTCATAAGAGTGGATTTATACAAAACATCATAGCTTTAGTATTATAAAGCAGACAAGGGAAGTCATTTGCCCTCTATGCACTGTAAGCTCTAAGTTTTGGTTTTGGTGGAGGTAATAATAGACATCACTAATCATGTGAGTGTATGTACGTCGCTCGATGAATCAAACTAAATCAGTCACGATTTTAGTGGGAAGAAGGTATTGTTTATTTAGAATTAAAGAAAGATGGAAGTTTTATTAGTACAGTATATACAGTATTATTTGTTCAAATTGCAAGCTTGCTGGCCTGTCATATAAAATTGATTTGCTCTGTTAAATGCTTTCACAGCTACCGTCAGGCGCAAGCAACAGTTCTTGAGGCTCTGCCACTCTTGAACAAGCACGGCATTGCCACCAAGAGGCCTGATGACTACTTTGCCGAGATGGCCAAATCTGATCAGCACATGCAAAAGGTGACTTTACTCATGCACTCTTCACTTTATTGGGACTGGAATTACAAGGGGGAGGAAAATTGCCATGGGAAGTTTACCTTGGAAATGATTAAAAGCCGGACACCTGATAAAAGGGGGGTTAATGGAAATTGATAATTAGTTATTTATACAAATTTGATCGTAAACAAATATAGACATTTTTGTCATGAAGCATGACAGGAGCAACACAATGTTAAGATGTACATATAATTTTGTGATTTCCTCAGAAGTGGGCATCATCTGTCCGTCACTAAATTCCCGTCTGTATTTCCGTCCGACCCGCGTGGTCCCAGTCCGTCCTCGTCGGCGACAGTCAATCGGCGTGGAGAACATAATTTTCATGTCACGCAGGCGCTGCACCAGCAGACACACCGCTGAATAAAGGAAATATATCAAATAGAAACAAAAGAGACACAGACGCACGGCGTGGTGATCGGTGAAATAAAAACAATACGGGGCACATGTTATTGCATCTGTGGGACCGCAAGGTACACAACACTGTTTTATTTTTTATTTGTTTGGCTGTGTGTCAGGACTGCGGGCACCTGCGTATGACGTGGTACCGGTAAGTCCAGTGTCGATGCCGTTTGGCTGACTCGGACCGACCGGGCGGGCGGGCGGGCCTAAAATACAGACTGACTAAAGCATTGGTGAATGCCCACCTCTGGGTTTACCATGCAATAGAGCTGTCACTGTAGCTGCATGTTCGGGCATTATTATTAATATGAAATGGAGGTAGAAATTCAACTGCTTTTGCACGGAACTGGTCCAGATAACATATCGTTGCTGTCCTGTGAAAAACACCTATGTCCAATTTTGGAATTTAAAAAAAATTTCACGTCAATGCAATATCTGTAACGCAGAAACACCATTCATGTAAAAATAAGAAAAATGAAAAAAAAAATGGACATAACTGATTTCACAGGACGGCGACGATATGAAGATAAGGCGTTGGTGTTTTTCAATTGTACATGCTTGCGTGTGCTTTTTCTGTTATAGGCTAAACTACAATTTTGTTCATTTCCAGTTCATGTATATTAATTCGCAATTTAGAAATTCTCAGAAATTTGCAATCCAAACCGTGACTTACAAGTGCCTTATTGTGATGACTTTATGGACTTTCATAATTATTTTTTCTCCATTGATTGCCTCAGCTGCTGTGACTCTTGAATTTGTCTAAGCTTCACAGTCAACTTCAGCTATTTGCACACTCATCTTTTCTTGTCTATTCCACCTTGCAGATCAGGAAGAAGCTACTTTCAAAGCAGGCAATAATGGAGAGGTCAGAGAAGGCAAAGAAGTTACGCGAGCAAAGGAAATATGGCAAAAAGGTTACTTTTCAATGTTCTCTAATTATGAAGTGGAGGAAAAAGGTGTCTGTTTCAGTATTCGAGTCTTAAATAATTGTATTTTGGCCCGTTAGGTGCAAATAGAAGTGATCCAGAAGAGACAGAAAGAGAAGAAGGCAATGTTGTCTGCTGTGAAGAAATACCAGAAAGGTTGGTCAGGAGAATTGCGTTTGCTACAACAGTTTTTTAGCACGTTTTGTTTTGCTTTAAATGCAATTCGGAGCTTTTCTTTCTCGCTGTTCTGTAGTATGGTAAAAGAAACTATTGTGATCCTCCCACTTTCAGGAATGACTGACAAGTTGGACTTCTTGGAAGGAGACCAAAAGGCACCCAGAAAAGATACTTCTCAGAGCTCCAAAAAGGCATTGAACAAGAAGAAGTAAGGTGTTCGCTTTCACTTGGCATGCATCAGCTCTAACAATAGTTAATTGCTTCCCCGACTCAATACTTGAATTGTGACTGCTCCTTCAATAGCCCCAATGCCAAGAGAAAATATAAGGACCAGAAGTTTGGCTTTGGAGGCAAAAAGAGTGGAAAGAAGTGGAACACTAAAGAAAGCCACAATGACGTTTCCGGTTTCCGTGCTAAAGTGGCTAATGCAAAGGGTGCGAAAGGAAAGAAGGGCAAAGGAGGAAAACAAAATGTAAGTTACACAAACGCTGTGACAAAAAAAACATGTATGGGTCTGCATGTTAAAGATGCTGATTTTACTTTTCTCGATACTTCTAGAAACGTCCAGGGAAGTCTGTACGCAGGAAGATGAAGGCTCGTGCTTAATAAAGCACATTGTCAAGTTCAGTGTGCGTTTCCTTGACCACAACTCTGCCCAAACTTGACAAAAGGCCTGATGAATAGTTGAAGAACGCAAAGGACAACTCAATTCCTCATATTCTTTGGTTATTTATTTTCTTGAACATGGGATTTGGGGTTGAATAGGTTGCTAACCTTCAATTGAAACAAATGAAGATATGCATCAAATAAGGTTCAATAAGCATTTTCACAGGTTTTATAAAACAAATGTTACTAGTACATGTACACAAACAATTATTCCAGCATCTCAAACAATTGAATGAATTGAAATTTAAATTGACATCATACTCAAGTATTAACTTAACAGTTTCAGTTAAGTATTTTAAACAGTTTAAATTAGCAAAGGAAAATGTATTGAACTTGTACATTGCATTTCACTTCCTAAATCAACTAAAAAGTCCATAACACATCATTCGAGGTGAAAGTTTGTAATCCTACTAGTTGCGTCTTCTGGTTCATCAAATGTTGTGGTAAGAGGAGCAGGTCCAGGTGCAGTTGAGAGGCTAGCTAAGCTACTTGCAAACTTTTTATGCCATGTGTTTCCCAGTGGGTGCACAGATGAATGTGCTGCCTTTATACACTAGCACTTCCTGAAATTTAGTGACCACCCTACCCTCTAGCTTGGAGTGCATCCTGAATGTGGTT
Source organism: Filicampus tigris (assembly GCF_054856515.1). NCBI lineage: Eukaryota > Metazoa > Chordata > Actinopteri > Syngnathiformes > Syngnathidae > Filicampus > Filicampus tigris. Next base: position 5,070,890 of record NC_141228.1, on the reverse strand, counting down.
TGGCATTTGATCGCCCTCTGGTGGTCTGGAGGCCAATTGACTTAAACTTTCTGCTGTGGAGGCTGTTTCAATAACTCCAATCCTTTGTTTGGATCACACTTGTTAAAGTCCAATATACCATATTTTTGTAAAACTTCTAACTTTGTAGTTAAGACATTTTAAACCATTCTGCTTATTAAATGTCTTACAAACATTCGTTTTGGTGGTTGCTTTTTGTTGATGGTTTATTTTGAAAAGCGCAGGACAGACTCTTGGTGCTTGGTGATGTCTGAGCTGTGTCGGAAGAAATTTAATCTGATGTCTTGGCGATTTGTTGGGATCTGGATCACACGAATATACATCTGGACTTAGTTCTGCAGGGAGACTGATACCAAAATGTCCTTTAAGCTTTAAACTTTAAACATCCTCACCAGGGATGTGGACACCCATCCAATCTCCTGACTTTCAGTCAACGGCATGGCATATTTCTTCGTGGGCTCCTGTCGAGCTTTGTGGAATGCTTCAATGAACTCCGCTTGAGAAAAGAAAAGCGCGCGATCAGCAGTACTCCTGAAACTGTTTTTTCAATGACTCCAAAAGAGCTACTGTACCCCCCAGAGGTAATAACACTTGCTGTCATTAAAAAACAAAATGGATGTGTAAGAATTGGCCAACAGCCAGACCAGTACTTCTGACCGGATTAACACAGTTGAGGAGGAAGACACACTTTAAAGTGATCATAAATATTTTCATAGAGCCAGAATTAGACAACTCTTCCACTGAATCTATTAAATTATTCAGGAACACCTTTGGCTGTGGCCGATAAATGCAAACCCTTTGAAGCAAGCTAACTACAGATTTTTCAAAGAAATTGAGCATGTAAATGACGGCCGCGTTCAATACTTGCTGAAATGAAAATGAATTAAGTAAAACTCACAGTTTTCTGGAATCGCTTCTTGTGGTTTTCTGCACATGGGTTTGTCTGGTAGAATATGTACTGAAAACCATGATGGGAGAGAAAACAGTGATTTATTGACAAAAACAAAACAAACCACCATCAATTATGTGTTTACCTCTATGCCAACTATATATAATAGCTGTTTAGTAAAAGTCGAGTGTCGACTTACACTTTCTGTATGGGTTGATGCTAAATTCAGTGTGGAGCCTTTGTTGTCTTTGCTCTTTCCGGATCATCTCGATGTGAATTGCATTCTGATGGACCACATCTTTTTCCTTTGCTTCCATTTTGCAAATCCAACCAGCCATCTATTGATAGAATAAAATGTTAACCTCTGATCCGCGAAGCTATTTTTGTCCCGTACATGGATCGTTGCCTAGCAACAGAAAACTCACTCTCCTGCCGCACTAACAAATGTAGGCCACACGGTGAGGCTGCACGCTCAGCATTGAGAATTGTGTGTCACTGGATTCTTAAAGAGACGTCTGTATTTAATCACACGATGCTTGGCTCCTAAACGGTAGAGGTTTAACGCCACCATTTAGTGAATGTGTACTTTCTTAGGCACTTAAGTCAACATATTTCCAAAACAAGTATCATCAGAGAATTAAGCCTTTAACCAAGTTCGGCCATAACGTATACTGTACATGCATGTGTGTGTTTGTGTGTGAGTGTATTAAAATTAGATTTATTTACATAGTTCCATCAACTCTGATTTTGATTGACTCCATAGATTAATTTAACATTTGATTTTTATTGCTCATGTAGTCAAATAAGGGACCCAAATATTAGAAACGCCATTCGATATGTCGTGCAGGCAACAACAATATTATACAGAATGGTCAGGTAAACTATCTGACAGTATCCATCAAACAACAGACTGTAGGCATTTTAACATCTCTCACTGTTGGCTGTACTTGAGGGGAAAAAAATACATTATATATTTTGGTTCCCATTCCCCATACATTTTAAGCAAACAATACCACTGTAAGTACAGAATGCACAGTTCATGGTTAAAAACAAAAACAGAAAAACGAACAATTGATTAAACTGAACACTGAACTAAATATTCATAAAGTCCTTGTTTAAGTGGCATGGGCAAAATGTCATCATACCATTTCCCGAAATTAGCTCAACCACCCTTGAAATTTGCCCATGTGAGCCTTAGTTCAGTGCCTGTTTAAGATTTTCAGTTGTACTTTACATACTGCATTAGCTAAGAAGACACTTTAAGATAAAAGTAAATAGAGTAGGCAACTCTGTCTTTTTAATCTTTGATTTACTTCTTTCAGGGGTTGAAACTAAAATGACATCAAGAGTCAAACAATTACAGGTATCACGGTAAAACATTAATAAATTTGTAAAAAATGTCTCTCAGCAGCCAACATAATTTTTCCTTGTTTAATAGAAAAACATCAATGTTCAGAATTAAAATTATACCCTTTGCTCTATTTTGCAATAACAATACAACATTTTGGAAAAGTTAAGAGTTGCAAGAATATCCAGTCAGAAGTTATTTTCAACTCCCACCTCCGGCAGAACTTCACCCACATTCCGGGAGAGGTGGGGGATATTGAGTTTGAGTGGACCATGTTATGCGACTGCATTGTTGAGGTGAGGTGAGGAGCTGCGGCCCATAAGATGGTCGGTGGCAGCAACCCCTGAACGTGTTGATGGCAGTGAGGGATGCCATCAAGCTGAAGAAGGAGTCCTAATTGGGTCTTTTTTGCCTGTGGTACTCCTGAGGCAGCTGATGGGTACCAACTGGTCAAACAGAATGCAGCTTTGGTGGTCACCGAGGCAAAAACTTGGGAGTTGGAGCAGGGGCGGAGCCATGGGTGGATTGACAGACTGCCCACCAAGTGAGATTCATGAAAAAATATATACTTTTAAATTGTTAGTAAATTATTTTTGAAATTGTGTTTCGTTGTGTTGTTTTTATTTTATTGAATATTAAGAATAGCATAATTGTGGTTGTCCTGAGGAACATCTGAACTTCATATTTTTATTACATAGAAACTCTGGCCTTCTCAGCTTTTTTCTTTCCTTTTTGGCCATTTAAACATTTCCCTTGCTTCTTTAAAAATTTTCTCCTAGTCAGTTTTGCCGTGATTGTCCTTCGTAGTGATGGGCGTTACAGTTCTTTTAAGTGAACTGAATCATTAGAATCAGTTCATCAAAAAGAATTGTTCAAAGACTCGTTCACTGAATCGTTCGCCCCACCCCCAAAAAAAAAACAGGTCCCCGACGTAGTGAGTAAAAAAAAAAAGTGCTCACTCTGGTGTTGTAATAGTTTTAATTTGTGCGTTTTAATTTGTGCGTTTGTATTATTATTATTATTATTATTATTATTATTATTATTATTATTATTATTACCAATGGGCAAATGAGCCATATTTTACATAAAATATATTTACAAGTTTCCCTTGTATGTCTCTTTTAATATAATGAGTTTTTGAGATTTCTGGTGAAGACTGTTAAAACATTTTGTGGTTTGTTGGTGGACCTCCTGCTCTGCCTGTGACAGCCAGTCAACTATGACACTTATCACACTACAAGAGCATATTCCACCCACCCACCCCCTCCCTTTTCTCCTCACACACTGTGATAACATTATTTCTCGCAGTAGTAGAACGACTGCGGTTGTTTATGTATCTGATTATGGAGTAAGCGCTCTCCTGGCGGCACAACTTTTATGCAAGTGCATGTACATTTATGTACAAATACAATGGACCTGTATTGCTGGGTTTCTCAAGCTATTTATTCTGCTCTGGGAGCACAAAGTGATTGTGGGTGACATGTACTCGTCCATGTACACACACATAACCCACTTCTTCTTCCTTATTTGTTTTGATAGTCCTGTAGTTGTCTAGGCTCAATGGAGACACTGTGGTCGTGGGAAAGCTGCTACCATCAGATGGAAGTTATGTGTCACTGTCATTCTTATCTGTAATCTCCTGTTTTGTCTCGTTGACAGACACTTTGTCAGGAAGGACAAGCCTGGTAGAGATTATGGGATGGACCTCGTTGCAGGTGGTACATTATAATGTCGGCACCTAATGGATATTTTTTAGATTTTATGGATTTTTTTTTGCCAGAGTATTGTTCTGTGTCTTTGTATGTGGTCATCTTGCACAACTATTTGTATGAGATTAAAAATGAACATTAATATACTGGGGAAATTGTGCTTTTCCGCCTCAGCACCTGAAGAACAACACTGAGTTTTAACAACACATTGACTGTTTCAAATGACTGGTTAGCACATCCACCTCACAATGCAGAGGTTGTGGGTTCAGATCTGGGCTCTGTCCTTCCTATAGTGTGGAGTGTTCTCCCTGTGCGTACCATGTTTTTTGTCCAGGTGCTCCTGTTTCCTCACACATTACAAAAAGATGAAACGAACATTCTAAATTATCCATCCTAATTGCGTGAACGTGAGTGTGAATGGTTGTTTGTCTTTCTGTACCATGCGAGTGACTGGCCACCAGTTCAGGGTGTACCAGTGAGAATTCTGATTTAAAGCGGAAGTCAACCTAAACATATTTTTTTCAAGAATATGTTCCCAGCAGGCCGACTAGTTGAAACACGGCATTCTGAATAAGTTTGCGTTTGTGGAATATAAATTAAGCAGCAAAATGCACTCGTTTTTAGCCATCTCGGGGGGCGGCCATTTTGTCTTCTGTCGACTGATAATGACATCACAACTGCTCACAACGACCAATCACAGCTGACCTGTTTTCTTAATCTGACCTGTGATTGGTTGTTGTGAGTAGTTGTGATGTCATTTTCAGTCGACAGAAGACAAAATGGCCGCCCCCTGAGATGGCTAAAAACAGGTGATTTTTGCTATATTCCATAAATGCAAAATTAATCAGAATGCCGTGTTTCAACTAGTCTTGAAAATAATATGTTTGGGTTGACTTCCACTTTAATTCTAAGAATTTTGACTTTAAAGTCAGAGTTGTTTCTTTGAGAAAAAAGTGTGAATTGTCACTTCAAAGTCAGAATTCTGAGAATAAATTCAGACTTGAGAATAAAATCAGAATTCTTTTTTTCAAATGTATTTATTTCTTCACTGGCCCCAATCCTCTTCCGTACAAATTAATTGAAACTAGTTGTTGCAGAGATGCTAGTCTGCACCATGACTATTGTCAAATGTACCTACTGTATGAGCAATGTGCCAAACTCCACATTACAAAACTCAGCTCATGCTGGCATTTTTCCTTGCCTGTGTAGTGTCCGCCTCTTTGTGCGGTGAGCAACAGAAATGTACAGCACGATGAATCAAGATAATAATAGAAAAAACAAGTCAAAAATATATTGACTGGACCAATGATGTATACAGAGCCTCCTCAAAATCAAAGACTGGATCAGTCTGAAAAGCTCAAATCAACCATGAAACTGAAATCAAAAGGAACTGTTCTCTTGTTTCCTCTGTGCAAAATAACTAAAAGTGCAATAAATGTAAGGAGACAATGTTTGTAAATTGTAATTCTCTGATTAAATTAAATTTATAATCATATATGGGGACATGCAAAGCATGTTTTTCCCATCCACACACAAACACTAGAAAGGAACAAATATATCTGCCCCCCTTTACAGTAACAACAGCGTCCGCTCATCTGGTATGACACGGAAGGCACACTTGTCAGGTCAAATGTCACTGATGGTGGATGAACCTCTGTTCACAATCTTTATTGTAGACCTACAATCGAAAGTGTTAGATGAGATTGGGGTCAGGGCTCTCAAATTCCTCCCCACCAAACTCATACAAGCTCCCTTACTTTGTGCACTGAAAGCCTACACCGCCACGCCAAAAAGTTGGAAAAATTGAATTTCCCAAAATGAACTGGTAAGACTCAGGGGCAATTATGATGTCTCACCCAAACACTCGTTGATCGATTTACTCAATAATTGTGACCCAAATCATTTGTCATATAGTGTATTTAGTATCTTCCAGACTAGTGGTGCATCGCAGTTAGTACGGGTTCAATGTTGGATATTAAAAGCAAGAAAAATGAAAACTTACAGTGCACCATTCTCAGCTGCCAGGCCATTTGTCAACTTTTACAGTCTACGCCACTCTGTCAAATGCACGTCTGTCGATCCCTGTTGTAAACAAACAAAAAGATACTGTGAAGCAATGATGTTTTTCTTGGGCCAGGTCCACAATGATACAGAATCTCAGAGTAGCTTGGGCAGGTTGTCGTCTGGGACAGAGTGGTTACACTCAGATCCGTCATTAGACCTCAGTCTTTAGGGGGCATATGAAATGCACGGGTTTCAATTATTATTACTCTTATAAACAAGTCCATGTGTACGTGCATGTGTGGCTCGAATGCAACAATGCAACTTCTACTGATTCCTTGAGAAACATCCATCCATCCATCCATCCATTATCTGTACCGCTTCTCCTCACAAGGGTCGCGGGGCGTGCTGGAGCCTATCCCAGCTGTCTTTGGGCAGTAGGCGGGGGACACCCTGAACTGGTTGCCAGCCAATCGCAGGGCACACAGAGACAAACATCCGCACTCACAATCACACCTAGGGACAATTTAGAGTATCCAATCAACTTACCATGCATGTTTTTGGAATGTGGGAGGAAACCGGAGTGCCCGGAGAAAACCCACGCAGGCACGGGGAGAACATGCAAACTCCACACAGGGAGGCCGGAGCCGGGATCGAACCCACGACCTCTGAACGTGAGGCGGACGTGCTAACCAGTCGACCACCGTGCCGCCTCCTTGAGAAACACTATCTTAGTAATCATGTCTAGCTTCACACAGGACCTCTCACCATTTACGATGTTGCCCAATGCACTAAAAATATCATGTCGTGTTTGTTTCACGTGATGTAGTGTAACATAATTGTGCTGGCTTGTTTCGTCACAATTTTTACTAAGTGAGTATAACAAGTACAACACTTGAGTCTGGTTCAGTCTTTTTTTTTCGACTTCCAAATACGTACCGACCTACCTCCAAATAATGTTGTGTGATTTATTTAAATCCGTCAAATTATGTTCTTCACGCTTCTTAACTTCCAGCCTGTATTCCCCTGTGTGTGATGCACTCGTTGCTTCCGCCCTCTGGTTTGTCATTGGCTGGCTTCATCTGACGTGCCACAGCAAGCATAAAATGAGGTTTGTGGCTATGTTAAGCAAGGACCCGGTCTAGACAGGCATGTATGAGGGGGCAGACACAAATCTTGAGGGGGCATTGTGCTCCAGCACCTTTTACCATGTCTAACTGACAACACCGGCTCATTTGAATACTGAAGGGTGATTGGAAGTTGGGTCTCAGCTCGCTGCAGACAGCAATCCCTCACAGCGAGCTGGCAGCAGACCGATACTCTGAGGAGAGTGAAAAGAGGAGATGGAGCGGAGTCGAGAAACATGACACGAGAAACAACTTGATATATTTTATATTTGAGGGGGCAAGGAAGACATTAAGAGAGTTAGAAGTGGAGGCATGAGATAATAAAAATATGTGAAATATAATATATTTTGGCTGTTTTGGTTAGGGGGGGGGCGGCACGGTGGTCGACTGGTTTGCATGTCCGCCTCACAGTTCAGAGGTCGTGGGTTCGATCCCGGCTCCGGCCTCCCTGTGGGGAGCTTGCATGTTCTCCCCGTGCCTGTGTGGGTCCTCTCCGGGCACTCCGGTTTCCTACCACATTCCAAAAACATGCATGGTAAGTTGATTGGATACTCTAAATTGCCCCTAGGTGTGATTGTGAGTGCGGATGTTTGTTTGTCTCTGTGCGCCCTGCGATTGGCTGGCAACCAATTCAGGGTGTCCCCCGCCCACTGTGAGAAAACAGCTGGGATAGGCCCCAGCGCACCCCGCGACCCTTGTGAGGATAAGCGGTATGGACAATGGATGGATGGTTACGGGGGACACAGCATTTATTTGAGGGGGCAGGGCTCCCTGATGTTAAGGCACTTTCACTTAACAAGCCATATTAAACAAAGCGTGGTGAAGCTGTCAACATTAAAGCAGCACTTGTGGTTTGTGCTCTTATTGTGAAACAGAATTGGAGCCACTTTCGGTACCTGACTTAGCGACGTGACAACAACTTAAAGGGACACTTGGATGAGTTTAACATTGACACTTTTATAAAAGGTTTGCATTTAAAAATGATATCGGTACTAAAATGCCCCCCAAAAGACTCTGTAGTGATTTAAGGGGCTTTTTTGTATTAGATTTACGACAAATTGGCCCGCCCCCTTTTGAAGCTCGGATTGTTATTTTTGCGGTCTCAGCGGTCACAGGAGGGAGGCAAGTGTGGTAATATTGCTCGCTCAGGAGGCAGACGGCGACTGGCAGCGGGCAAGCAATCAGGCAAGCATGGATCTTTAGACTATGGCCAATTCTAAAAATGTGCGTACAGACATGTAAATAGCAACAATATAACTTACTAGTCACTGCTAAATGAACACCATGCAAATGCTAGCCCCAGGCTTCATGCTGTGTCGCTGACGCCACATGTGACACAATGCATTGGTAAGTTTGCAATTTTTTTTGTTTTAGATTTAGTTTCATGTTTTCCTGGTGTCCCTTGTGTCAGTGTCTGTCCTGTTAAGTTATTGTGTCCAACTGTGCTCGTTTACCCGATCCATTGTGGTACCCAATCAGCTCCATCCAAACCTTTGCTCCTTGTCCTGGTGTTCCTTGTTGTCTTCTCAGTTTGTTTGTATTTAGCTCCCGGTTTTCCTTTCAGTGGCTACGTTTACATGGACACATTTATTCGTATTAAATGCCTGATCGGAATAAAAATGCTTCATGTACCCCATTCGGAATATTCTAACCCAATCAAGTCCATTCCAATCAAGATTTGATTCCGAAAGAGAGAGTGTAAATGCTCCTAAAGGTTTTCCTCCTAGTTTAGACATACTTGACAAGTCGACCAATGTTCAACAGGTTTTATTGTCCACACATCCATTGCTGATGAACACCATTTTTGGGGTGAAAAACAACCAAAATATACAATTACGTAATGCATTAAAAAAAATCGGATTCTTTTTGTGCAAGCATTCATATTACATTATAAATGCGACCTCGACCTCACCAACAAGAAGCTCTGCGATCCTTGGTTCATTTTTATCTCTCACTCCAAGAGGAACTTGGGACCTGACAGCCAATTTGAGTCACACAAGTTTGACACCTTGAGCCCCATAGATGCATGGTCAGCAGGATTTTTACTTGTTTCAATCCATAACCACTGATTTGGGTCTGTAGGTTGTCTTATTTTCTATTTCTATCTATCTATCTATCTATCTATCTATCTATCTATCTATCTATCTATCTATCTATCTATCTATCTATCTATCTATCTATCTATCTATCTATCTATCTATCTGTCTATCTGTCTGTCTGTCTGACTGACTTTATGGACACTCGTCTGTTCCAAAGTTTCACTCCACATACAGACACACAAAAACATTTATGAGCAGTTCTAAATTGTATCGTAATCGTTATCGTAAAATCTCAGTTTGCTCTCAAATTATGATAAACTTCCTTTGTTATTATGAAATTTTGTTGGAAATTAGTTGGTAATAATTTGTGGAGTGCTTTATATCGACTGTGTTATACATTACAAGGTCATATCATTTAAGCAACTTAAACAGACCATGAGTGTGACCAAGAAATGCAATGCTGTGAAAAATGCGTATTGGTAAGTGCTACAGTGTTACAATGAACCGTTTCTCGAATTGATACACATTAACCGAGTATTTTCTTGATTTAGCATTACGCTTCGAAAATCTTCCCGGCGGGGAGAAATCGTGAAGAAGGCGAATATGACGTCATTGAGCCACATCTCTGACTTGCTGACTGTGATGTGTACTTCATTTAGTTTCTGCTTTGATTGAACAATAAAAAAGAGCGACCAATACTATACTGGCAGCTTGTTATTGCCATTTTCAGAGTCTGAAGAGAACATGGCTGGGCCAGTGACCTCACGCACGCACTGGGGCAAACAACTCTGGAGTTGCCCAAGGTGAGAGGCTCCGAGCAGGTGTGCGCATACTTATTGCCACCCTGGCTTAGTGTCTGTACGTTGGGGTTCACCCCGGTGGACAAAAGGGCAGCCTACCTCCTTCGGGGTGGGGGGATGGGTCCTGACTGTTGTTTGTGTCTACGCACCAAACTACAGTTCAGAGTACTCACCCTTTTTGGAATCCTTGTAGGGTGTGTTGGAGAACGTTTCCGCTGGAGACCCCATTGTTCTGCTGCGGGTCTTCAATGTGGGCAATGAGAGTGAAACCTAGAAGGGTGTGATTGGGAGTTCGATGAAGGCAGGCCTTGGAGCAGCAGCAGAAAGTTCCGGATATTGCAGTAAACACGAGTTAAAAAGTGTTTTATTTTTATTTGTGTTTTATTATTAAACAAAACCTGTTTTATTTTGTCTTGCGTTGATGCCAGCTGTGCTATATTCGGATAGTTTTTTTTGTATCTTAGGAACAATAATGAAAATTATTGAATACCAAATTAATTCAACATTCATTGGAAAAAAGCCTGCTTATATTGACACATTTAAAAAAACAATAGCCCAGTTAGCACTTATCGACTTTCTTTTTTCTATGTGCTAATTTATCCCACATGGACTACCGCACTTTCCAGGCTGGCAGCCTATGATGCTGTCCAAACTGACAGATGTCAGGCCACTCACTTCCAGAACAATGTCTCACTTTCACACACTTGCTCAATCAAACACCATCTTCATTCAGTGGTGGACTAGTGATATATAAGGATTTATATACTGTACATCCCGCTTCGTGACTCCAAAGGCCCTATTTTGGTAGACTGAAGCCCGTGCGCTCGACGTAAAAACAGGCGTAACTTCATTATCGTAGCAGCGCAAGTCTGGTCTAGTGTGTTTGGGGCCATGTTGCACTCATCTGGGCATGCCAGCGCATGAAGCAGCCGTGCCCCCAATGCACCTGATAGTTTGATCACTGAAAGTAGTCTGTGCTTGGTCTATGTAGTATACAATATCGTAAATAGGCGTGTTTGTGAATTTGGTAGATGCGGCACACCTCCCTAGGCACTTCTGCCTTGCCCCCCAACGCATCTGCAAATTTGGTTACCAAAAGTAGTCCAGATATTAGACTTTTTGAAAGAGGATTTGTTTTGCAGCGCATGTGGTCTAACGCGATTGTGGTGTACTTGATCGAGGCGCAGGCAGACAAATCGGCGCTCTGTGGTGGACGTCATGTATTCCATTCATAAATATGACACGAGTGTGGGACATTCCCTCAGAGTCATTGTAGAAATCAACTGAACAGATTATAATCATCATCATTTTATATATTATAAAATCACCTCCATCACTATTGTGGGAGTGGGGTGTTCAGGGGGTGAGCATCCACAGCAAATGCAGTAGATGTAACATGTACGTTGATCATCTGATCAATAATAGATTCATGTGCATGTTGAAGGGGCATCCTTCTGGGACAGAGGACGCGTACACTTCGAGAAATCCCCGTCCACATCCCGAATATGAAAATGTATGGGTCGCTTGCTCGTAGCTCAGAGCAAGGCATTCTGGGAGGTCTTTTTTTTTGTACAGCAGCCGTCTTGGGAAGTTACGCAGGCCCTGCATGCACGCATACAGAGCTGTTAACAGTGATCATAAACTTGTTTTATTATGACATATTCAAAGTATTTTGATGACTAATACATTTATTTATTGTGGTCTATATAAAATAATCTCTTATATCACTACGATTTCAAAGGTAAGCAAACTTAGCGCTCACAGAGTGATCGCTGCACATACGAGCCCAAACTATTGATTGGCCATGGAGCTGTTACTCAGCCACTTCACTTGCCGTGTTTTAGACTTCAGCCCATGGGGCACATTTATCTTCTAAATCTGAAAGAAACATTGATATTTTTCTCTCCTGGCATTGTTATACTACCCAATGACGCAGCAAGAGTGCACCATTTTAAGAGCAACCGAGAAACGGCCTGGACTTTTAGCTCAGCGGTTAATGTTATGTGCATCCAAGCTGTGCATCTGGGTACTATCCCCAAGGTGGGTGTTTTTATTGTTTCCGCAATGTTAGGTGCAGCATACTTGGGTTTGCGCCACGACACCCCTGATTTTGATGCAAATAAGGGATCCCGCGAGGATTGGCCAGGAAAAGTCCATCCCACAAAGGTGCAAACACCCTGTGTGAAAGTATAGCAAAATGCCAAGAGAAAGTAAACTCCATGCTGGACTTAAAAATAAGGTCCCAAGTGTTTACTAACAGAAGCACTCTTTTTTTCTATTGCCAAAATCTATTACCTCAGTTAGTTAGAAAGGTAATTGATGATGCTGTGCAAATGTAAAATGCAGTTTTATTTGAAATTGTTATGACAAACAATAAAATATCATCAAATTAAAACATCATTGACAGTGCCAGTCAAAAGTGGATGTTTATAAAGATGGCCTTGTATTTTGCTGCCATCTCTAACATGTATCACATAGTAACACACTCAATGTAGATTCCCGACTATATACTAAAAGATTATCTTAGAGTGGAAAAATTCTGCAATCACACACAAACTAAAACGGTACCTGGCACCAAGCAGTGATGTGTCTGACAGGAGGGGGGTAAATGATGGACAGATTGTTGGAGGACTGGGGAGAACATGTCGGGGAGGTGGAAGCGTCTGGTCTGACACGCAGTCTGACAATCAGTAGTCTTGCTGTCTGCATTTTTCTTTTTGTTTCTATCTGCCTGTCTGCTGCCTTCCCTTTTGGGCTTTATTCTATGCTTAAAAACATTGGGTCTAAATTACGGAATAGTTCTTAAAGTAAGTCAACCGAAACATATCTTTTTCAAGAATATGTTCTATGCAAGCACACTTGTTGAAACAAGGCATTCTTATAAATATTGCGTTCGTGGAATAAATTAATCCACTCCTTTTTAGCCATCTCTGGGGGCAGCCATTTTGTCACTTCTGTTGACTGAAAATTACATCACAACTACCCAGGGCTCAGGTAACGACCAATCACGGCTCAGCTTTAGAAAACAGGCGAGCTGTGATTGGTCGTTCCCTGAGCCCTGGGTAGTTGGGATGTCATTTTCAGTCAGCAGAAATGACAAAATGGCGGCCCCCTGAGATGGCTAAAAAGGAGTGGATTTTGCTGATTAACTCATATTCCATAAACGCAATATTAATCAGAATGCCGTGTTTCAACTAGTGGACCTGCTGGGAACATATTCTTGAAAAAAATGTTTGGGTTGAATTCCACTTTAACGGGTCTTTTTTTTGTGATTAGGTTTACGACAAATTTCCACGCCCCCGAAAGGGGCGTGGCTTATGTTATGTTTTCGGTCTCAGCGGTCTACGTCACGCGAGGAAGGCATGGTTGGTAATATTGCTCACTTTGTCAGTTCTGTTGTCTAAAACGGTGACTGATCCCCTCCAAAATGCAAATGCACATTACCAGTATTGTCCATTTCAAACTGTGAAAGTATAAAAGTGTACTGCACAATAGTTTGGATTTGTTGACATAAAACGTGATCTCATCATGATCACCTCCACAATATAAAAAATACCGTGGCGATTGCTCCTCCACTTTCACAAGCTGAAGCGGACAAGAGCATGAATGCGCACACGAACCCCGACTGGTTATATTTCGGACATTTAGCGATGCTAAACTCGTGTCTCAGGAGGGAGAGAGACGCGGCTTGCAGCAGCAGCAGGCAGATTGGAGCCCCCTGCTTCCCTCCCCGGTTAAAGGTAGGATTGGGACAGAGGAGGTTTATAAGAAACTAGCTTCAGGCCGTTAAAACAAAAGGCCTTAGCACAACAACATTAGCTCCTTACTGTCCGCCAAGCGTGTGGAGGTGAAGATGAGCCTGTCATCATGTCGCGCGCGGTGTCTCTGCTTTTTGCTTGCAGCCCCCTTCTGCCCGAGTGAAGCGGCTTGAGAGTGACAAAAGCCCTCATCGAACAGCGAACGAAAAGTTCCAGCGAGGTTGACTGCACAGCCGAGAGTGTGGCCGCATTGGAACGTGCCATTTCGGCAGTTACCTTCCAAATTGGACGGCGCCTTGTAAGCCGAAAATCTGAGGCACTCCTCATCCAAATAAATGTGCACATCGCATTTCCACTTCAGTCTCTGTAAATATCCTGACTGGTGTTTAATGCCTCACCCGTCCTAACCGTGATCAGCAAAGAAGCAGTGTTTTTTTTGTTTTTTTTAAGCAAAGAAGCAGTGTGCGCTGCTTCCAGCCTATGTATCTCTGCTGACTTCCACATTTGCTCATTCTCATATAAATCAGCCACGGAGAGGTTAATCCTTTTGATATGTTGAAGTGGGCATTAGAAGAGATGTCCACATAAATTTTGGTGCCAATTGATCGCCATAAGCAATGAAAGTACAATGATTTCCAATGGAGAGTTTGGAATCGGTCCCTCGCGTGACTCAGACCGAACAAGGATGGAATGGTAGGGGGTGCGGCCATTCTGCTCATTAACAAGGGGCGTTATTCACAGAGTCACTTATTTCCTAATTTCTCCCAAATTTATTGATAAAATAGAAAATGACAACTTTTTTCATTTTCCTGATAAAAAAATATATAAAATGAACTTGTTAGTGAAACCGTGGACATCCTGGCCCCACCGTCCCTTTAAGAAAAAAATATTTGTACCACCTGCACTGTGTTTGAGAAGAACAATACATTTCATTCCAGTGGATGTTTTCTTATTAAGAACAAGTCACTTATTAGTCATACACATTGCTTCATAATTAACCAAAAAATAATTTATTTAATGTTCTACAGTTGTATAATACTAGCGAATTTGAAATTCCATACAAATATACATTATTACAATGAGTCAACACTATGTTTATGCCTTTGCTAAAGTCTTTTGATGGAAAGGTTTCTTAAACGGGAAGTCAACCCAAACCTATTTTTGGCAAGAATATGTTCTATAGAGGCCCATTACTGTATTTTCCGGACTGTAAGTTGCTCCGGAGTACAAGTCGCACCAGGCTTAAAATGCATAATAAAGAGGAAAAAAACATATATGTTGCACTGGAGTATAAGTCGCATTTTGGAAGGAAATTGTGCGCTTAGTACGCATCACTTCCACCGAGCTACGATGCTACATGTAGCTTACAAGAGAGATATGGTAAGATAACTTTAAACTCACCAAAACGGTTGTAGATCGATTAAATAAGTCTTTTATTCATCCCCAACTATGTAGAATGTTTCCAAGTCTCCAAAAATATTCATGTATTCGGTCGTAATTATGTCTTCATCTCCTTTGTGCTCCTCCTTACGTCTGTGGCTGCATGATGCAATAACCCAGCCAGAGGCAGGCAACTGCCTGTTTGTGGTTCATTCTTGTTCAACCATCGCCTTGTAGATTAATTTGTATTCATTTTGTAAAATATTCTCATCTGAAGTTGATTGGACTGTCTAAATTGCCCCTAGGTGTGATTGTGAGTGCGGATGTTTGTCTCTGTGTGCCCTGCGATTGGCTGGCAACCAATTCAGGGTGTCCCCCGCCTACTGCCCAAAGACAGCTGGGATAGGCTCCAGCACGCCCGCGACCCTTGTGAGGATAAGCGGTATGGATAATGAATGAATGAATGAATTCTCATCTGAAAACAATATAATGTTATTTTAATGTATTTAGTTGTTCAATGGTGGTCGACTGGTTAGCTAGTCCGCCTCACAGTTCAGAGGTTGTGGGTTTGATCCCGGCTCCGGCCTCCCTGTGTGGAGTTTGCATGTTCCCCCCATGCCTGCGTGGGTTTCCTCTGGGCACTCCGGTTTCCTGCCACATTCCAAAAACATGCATGGTAAGTTGATTGGACTCTCTAAATTGCCCCTAGGTGTGATTGTGAGTGCGGATGTTTGTCTCTGTGTGCCCTGCGATTGGCTGGCAACCAATTCAGGGTGTCCCCCGCCTACTGCCCGAAGACAGCTGGGATATGCTCCAGCACGCCCGCGACCCTTGTGTGGATAAGCGGTATGGATAATTAATGAATGAATAGTTGTTCAATGTCGCTAACCCATCTATCCATCCATTTTCCGGCGCGTTCTAATTATGCAACAACTATGATGTTATTAATAATGCACTTGAGTAGGGTTCGAAAACTATGGTGAGTACACTATATACTGTAGTCCAGTATATTAAAAAAAATCCTTGGGATTAGGAGTAGGCAATCATTCCAAACACAGCCAAAGACTTTAAATCTAGCACAAGGAACTGAAAGAAACTTTATAATTCAATTATTTAACATACCGGAAAATGAAATAACAATACACCGATGGGACACTGATGATGGGTTATTTATTGAGCACCGTTGGAAGAACCACTTTGCCGCTTCATGGACCTGCACAAACACACACACACACACACACACGCACACAATCTTAGTTCAAAATGGCCTTTCGATTGAGGTTATCCGCAAGGCACTTCACTTTATTTGTGTGTGAACCCTTAAATATGATCAAGACTTGTTAATGTCAGCCTTACTTTTGTCATCCATCCATCCACAAACTATAATACTCCCTCATTTTCTGAGAGGAAAGTAGACCCATTTGTCAACACTGTCGCAGCTGTGTTTTCTCATTTGTCCGCCAGTGATTCGCCTCAGTGAGTTAACGGCAACCTGATTCTCTGCAATTTCTTTTTTTTTGTGTGTTCAGTCTCTCTCAGGTGTTTGAGACTCGCTATGGGAAGTGATTGAGCACTCAGGAACTTAACTACTTGAAAGACACACAGAAAATGAAGGGCTTTCCTCACTTGTGCGTTGATTGATAAATGGTAGTCAGGCCCCTCGGACTCCAAGCTTCTCTCCCCTGCTGTGGTGAGTGGTTACACGGTGAGCGGAGAAACACGACTAAATCCTTCCACTATTCTATCCTGCACTGCCTTTCTTGCTTCTGTGTTTCGTTCCTCTCACTTCCAACAGTGTCTACACTGTCTACAAATACACACCTGATCTGCAGTGAGTGAAGTTTTTCTGTTCAAGGCGAACACATTAGTATGATGGATTATTGGAAAACAGTGTTGACCATATGCTGTAATTCCAAGGCATTTTTGAGACACATTAAATTAACATCAATTTCATGTTCACAGCTGGAATATTTTGAGAACTGTACAGTATGTTGGATCTAAAGATATGTCAGAGGTACTTGCGCCTCGTCGCATATCACGTGACCACCGTACCTGTCATGATGCACCGGCGCATCTCCGGCTATTTAGTGTGAATAAAACATTTATTTTAAACTGTATTTTATTTCATTTGTTGTGCATATTTTCAGTTAAATAAAATGTATTTTTTTCGTGGTGTATAGTTACTGTAAGGCTTTGATGCACATGCATGTGCCATATTGTTTACCTGTTCACAATGCATTATGGTCTATATTAACCTGTTGAGTGAACATTGAGGCTCACCACTTTTCAAAGTGCGTTGCGGGTAATTTTGAGTGCCCTACATTTATCCTCCTTGGATATTCGGACAGCCCTACAAAATGGCGTAACAATAAGACTAAATAGTGCTCTTAATAAGGAATAGTGTACACATTCAGACACAGCTATGTGCCGGTATACATCCTGCCGTGATGGTGCATTTTTTACTAACAAGATCAATTTATGTATTTTTTATCAGGATAATTACATTACCTGGCATTTTCAATTTTATCAATTGGCTTTGAAGAAATGATTAATAATAACCATCAACCTTAAAACCCGGCCATGTGAAATTAGCAATATCCCCTCTCTCCAGCTCTTGGCTCATTTGTCCATTCAAAATCATTGTAAATACACCGCAAATAAAATCTAAATAATAGGGATTAACAGGCCCAAAAATGTGTGTGGACATCTCGATTTAGGGCCACTTCCACCTCTGAAAATATGTCACAATGATTAGCCTTTCCATGGCTTACTTAAAAGAGGATGTGGAAATGAGCATCTTATGTGCAGTTTCTGTCATGTCTTGTCTGCAATCTTTAACAAGTCACCAAAATCCGCAAACACAATGTGTTCCGAGAGGCTTTTTGTAAGCTTAATTGTTCGTAGGTCATTATATATTATATTTGAATCTATATGTATAAGTTTGGCTTACTTTTTTTCTCCAAGGCCACTCCAGGGGAAACGCCAGCATCACTCATACGAAAATGACGCGTCAAACGCAAAACGCAAAAATAATATTGATATGAAATATAGTGATCTCGCACCATAGAGTCGAAACATTTAATATTTTAAATATGCTCATTACAGGTAAACTTTACCAGCTACAGTATGGTAGCAAATTTTGCATTTTTGCTTTAAAGTGTCAAAATCATTATTAAATAAATTAACCCAAGATAAAAAAAAAAAAAAGTACTGGTAACTTAAAAGTAACTTAAAGTAACATAAACTTGAGAAACGCATTATTCTACAAATAGATTAATATTGTAAAGAAACTTATTTTCACATGCAAGTAACTAGTACTATGTAATATATTACATTTTGGAAGTAACTTGCCCAACACTGCTCTTTCTGTAAATGCCATGTCAAAGTCAAGTCTGTCAGAATTCTTTGCCAGGCGATTCGCAAGTCATAAACTCAGCGACTCAAGTCAATTTGAGTCCAGGTCATATGACCCGCACAAGACCCGGTGAACAATTTCCTATTTTGACAAAGACAAAAGCAAATTATGTCCCTAATTCAATGTGTACTTGTCCTTTCTGTCAGCGAAATTGGGTGACATCATCTGCCCTGACCTACATTCGGCAAGTGTTCAAAATGCATATATGCATGCATTATGATTATTACAATCATTGAACGTGGAATTTGATACTTTAAGTAATCCATAGAGTAATTGGCTTCATTATTTTTTGGGCGTATATGCGATTACAATAATTCAGACTCTTGAAACGTGCCTTTGATATACCTATACCGTTTTGGCCCTGGGGAGAATGTTAACAGTTGGTACAGTCGTCTAGATTCACAGACAGAAATTGATTCCTTCTGAATGTCATTTCTGACAGTCAAGGTGCTCTGAAAGCTTACTCTCACCACAGCCCCCCAACCACCATCACCATTTTCCTCCAGATAAATGTTTTTTTTTCCATCTTAAGCTGTGACATTATATAAAGTTGCTTGCAGCATAGAGCATCTCGAGGTAGTGATCCATCACCTGTTTGGTGGAGAAGACCGCACGAGCAAGTGGTTACTTACTCGTATGACACGTTAAGTGAGCCTCTGGTGTAACAGGTTATTTGTGAATGATTAAGGTGATTAATAGCTCACTGTCAAAAACACATGACAGTTCAACTTGTCTTACAGAGCAAACATTTTGTTGAAAATGTCTGTCCATGTTTGTGCAGTATTGCAGTGTATGTTCCACCATTTCAAAAGCTCCTGCCCACACACTGGCTGTCATCTTGGTCTTTTGTACTTGAAGCAAAATTTAATTTGTACTTGTAGGGGAAATACTATTGTACCTGTATGGATGGCAATTTGTAGTTGAAGAAGTCGCCACTTGGGGTCACGAGTGGTTTTTATGCTGCTATACGCACACGTGACTTTTGCACCACATTTACTTCGTGACTTCTGCACCACATTTTCCACTACCATATGCAAAACAGGTTTGTACTTGTAAGGCTGACGATTTGTACTTGTACGCTTAGAGGCGGGTGCTGGGGGGCGGGGCTAGGTGAAATACGCCATCTCGACCAATCAAGCGCGACGGATTTGGGCGGCTGAAGCTCAACCTCATTGGTTAACCTTGGTCGCCCAGCGGGAGCGCGCACGCAGGAGGACCGTAACCACCACTTTGGCGAGTGACGATGTTTCATTTGGTGTTTGATGCTTCAGGGTACGTAGTGTCTCTTACCGTTTTTTTTGTTGTGCCATGCATGGATAAATTTGCATCTACCGCTGTGAAATACTGCGGTTACAGTACAACAGTAGTCAATACGTGTACTCTGGTCCCCTGTGTTGGTTTAAAGCATTTATTAGCTGACCAACAAACGGCTAACATAACGCACACTCACAGGTGCACGATGCACTCAGTAGTAATTACAGTGTGTGCAATTTGTGCATTGACTTCATATTCTTTATTTGACTTATGCAGAAGGCTAAACGTGACGCAAATAACATACATACTGAAGTAGGATGCAAATTCCCATCGGAATTGTTTAGTAGCAGAAGAATGAAGTAGGGGAAAGTGTGCACAATCAGAGATACTTAGACGCACTGCAGTTTCATGGAATTGGCATGCAATTGACTATGACATTCAAACCTCTTACGTGTATTTATTTGTAGTTAAAATAAGGACTTTTTTTTTATGCATCAGCTGCATTTGTCTTTTACTGTTGATAATTAAATAAAAAAATGTAAAGAGAACAATTTAGAGCAACAATTTACCAAAGGCCAGCAGTCATTCAAACGCAGCAAAGGACACCAATTTTCACCTTCTTTCAAAACATAATTGCTGTAGGGCTGCAACTAATGCTTATTTTAATAATCAATTTTATTTAGTAACCTTATGAATAAAAACAAACATTTTATTCCTATCCGTTCATTCTAAAACACGGCTTTCAAATTTTCTGTGCAGAAAATGCACACATTCTTTATGAGTCAGTGATTAGATTTGTCTTTGGCACATCAGAGCATATTGAAAAATATTGATCATTCTTAATTAAGTAAAAGCAAATGTTTGCAAGTGTCTTATTTTTGAAGAAGCAAAAAAATAGGTGTTTTCATCAAAGGCTACTTAGACCTGAGAATATTTATTGTTGAGACTGTGAAAATTGAGGGATTTGGAATATTTTAAACCAAGTAATGAATCAATCATCATAAAAGCTTAATTTGATAGCTGATTAGTAGATTCATCTTTGAACCTATACTCGATTTATTTTTTCTTTTATGACTCATATGGTTTGCAATGATATCTACTTATCTTCTTTCTAGACAAGGGTATTTTAAAAGATGAAGTAATTAAATTTGGACTTGACAGAATTGAACTTCTCTGACGAGATGTCCACGCAGCAATCACCTGCCTCCACTACATGCCGTGCTGCACCAACTGGAGGAAGATGATCTGAAGCTGTCCAGCAGCGTCCACTTTTTCTGCTGTCAGTGTCTTTGTTCCCCGCTTACAAGCTTTTAACTTTTTAGAAGTTTTCAAAGATGGCTGGGACAATCATCCAATGAGCACTAAGTGAAATGGTACCGCTAAAAAATTGTGGCACATAGGACTGCAGCACAATTTACAGGAGTCTAATGATTGCGGAAGTCCTTTTGAACTTTAGTAAACAAAACATGCCGTTTTTCAGGCAACAAAATGAATTATTACACATCACCTACAGGGTTTGCACATCCCCATGATTAAGTGGGAAAGTAGTGGCCTTGTGTCCGTCCAGTGGTTCCAGCTTTGTTGTCCATGTCCCAGAGATTGACTTGCCCTTTGAGACCCGAGGAGGAACTGGCCGGACTTCATGCTGCTGTAGACCCAACAAAGCCGTCCACATGCTTGGGAATCGACAAATATTTAGCAGCAGTGGACACGCACAGCATTGTATGTGTAAGGCCCTGGGCTCCAGACATCTTTTATTTATTCAAGGCATAGGCATAACCGGAAATTTTAGTAGTGAAAGTAGAAAAATCAGTGGCCACATGAATCACAAATTGATATGCAAAATATATACAGTATTCACAATTGCACACATTTAAACTACATTACCTAAAAATGGATGGAAGTGTGTAGCATGAGTTAATCCCTGATAATAAAATGATCAACAATTTAACACCACAAATCACCAAATTTATTGGACCACATTTACTTCCGCAAACACACCGTCGGGCGTGACGTCGTCTCTTCTGCGCATGCGGGCCACTTTGACGACGCATGTGTTCATACAGCAGAGAAGACCGAGGTCGCATTTATAATGTAATATGAACGCTTACACAAAAAAAATCCAATTTTTTCAAAAAATCCGAATTGAGCATTAAGACCTGCGTGTAAGTGTACAAGTACAAATCTGTTTTGCTCCATATGGTAGTGGTAAATGTGTTGCAAAATTCACGTGTGTGTACAGCAGCAGGAAAACCACTTGTGACTCCTACTGGCAACTTCCGTGGCCATGGGCTGTCATCCCTCTCAGCGTGGACGAGCTCCCCTTGGGTACTCTTTCCTCATATGGTTTCTCTGTGCCCTGCCATGTCTCTTTTTAAGGTTATATGTGTGTGCGTTTGTGTATGTGTGTATGAGTGAGTGAGTGCAAGTGTGCTTGTGGTTGTCTGTCTTTGTGTATACTGCGAAGAAGGGAGGGAAGGTGGGAGCGGGTTTTCTTTTTATGCTGTATTTTGATGTTTTTAATGTACAGCACTTTGAGTTGCATTTTTTTTTTTCGGATACAAAATGATTTCACACGCCTTCAAATTGTTTTCTCTACGAATAGAATTTTTTACCATTTCCTTGTTACAAGTACAAATTTCCTTGGAACAAGTACAAGTTACTTTTGCACCAAATTTACCTACATACATAGCTAGCTCACTAATTACATGTTGAAATTTAACTACAGATACAAATGGAGGCATTCAAGCTCTTACACAGTAGGGGAGAGGCTACAATCAGCGAATCATTAATTGAACAGATTCTAATCATCTTGAAAATATATTTTAAAAGCACCCCTATTGTGTGCGTGCGTGTGGGTGTGTTGTGGGGCTTCCACAGCACCCGCACTCCACCCCCTCCTACATAAATGCACACGCTCACGATTCCTCCAGTCGACGTAAATATATTGTATGCACATTAATCGGCTGATCAATAATAGATTAATATGCATTTTGCTGGGATAGAGCGGGCGTATACTGAGAGAAAGGTCCTGGAATAAAAAAATGTAAAACGAATTCCAGCATCACTTGTACCTTTCATTGCAGTTATAAGGCAATTTGGCATGCCGGCGCACCGTTTTTTAGTTCAGCGGTTAGTGCTCTGGGTACGATCCCCAAGTTGGGTGTTTTTTTGTTTCAGCGATGTCAGGCATGACATACTCAGGGTTTGCGCTTCAACTGCCCTGATTTTGATGCAACATTGTGCAGATTGGAAAAGTCTACATC
Organism: Filicampus tigris; assembly: GCF_054856515.1. Classification (NCBI taxonomy): domain Eukaryota; kingdom Metazoa; phylum Chordata; class Actinopteri; order Syngnathiformes; family Syngnathidae; genus Filicampus; species Filicampus tigris. The sequence goes on along the minus strand of NC_141228.1, from coordinate 5,047,886 downwards.
CATCCCAAACGCCCCATTATGCCCAATTCTACCGGAGCAAAGTCCAGCAAAATACCAAAACAAAGAAAACTCCACCAATGCGCACAGTTAACCTGTACTTTTGTGATAGATAGGGCCCATAGAGGAAAGGAGAGGTTCTAAAGACCTGTTCTCCTAGGACACTATGATAATGAAGTGAAAACGAAGAACTGCAACACTGAAACCACGGAAATCGAGAAATGTCTCTGGATGCTCCCCTCCATATCTGCTTTAAATGATGGAAAAAACAAAAGTGGTGTTCCACTCACAAATGATTTTGAAAAATGATTTTCCCAAAAGCTCAGTTTACATAAATATATGGGAAAATCTGTGTGTGTGTGTTTTAAGCATCTGTATTCTTGTGGACATGGCCATAGATATGAGCGTTAGCTGTGAGCCAAAACCTCACTGCATACCACATAGTGTGACACCTGGTCATTTTCCGTCCCAGTCGCTTCAAATTATTCACTCTTTATCTGTTTTTCTCCTCTTTGTGACTTCAGGTCACACCTATCAATTTCCTCCTTTTCAGATCGTATTGAATGTACTGTCAATGGTTAATAATTATACCAGACTGCCATAACATGTTTGGGAACCTCAACATTTAGAGTTGTTGTTTTTCAGGATTACTTCTGCTTGAAAAAGAGTCCTCTATTTCAGTGATTCAAGAAAGCAAGAGAGACTGAAAGGGATCTGCCAAGGTTGGCTGTCAAGAGCAAAAATTCATAACGCGAAGCAATCAAAGTGACAGGCTTTACATGATCTCATACCACCAAGAAAGAGTGAAGTGCATATACTGTCAGACTTAATGCTGTGTTCTGTATAAAAAACATAACACAAACCTGAGATGCAGAACATTCCATTTTGGGAAAACATTATAAAAAGAAAAAACGTAGAATAAATGATCAACCGCAGTGCTTTTCACTCTCTAAGTATTGGCCCTGGCCCAAAATGGTCTGTGAGCAAAATCTTTCTTTACTAAAAGGAAAATAAAATATGCTGCTTAACTTGGCAAGATGAATCACAGTTATGCGTTGAACTGATCTTAAGAGTTCCACAGCAATCACTCTATCTCCAATTGCCACACTTTGTTTGAATGTATTTGACTTCTGTCAAGCACTCCTGCCTGAGCCAACTGTTATTCGTAGAGGTCTGAGAATCTGACATCAAAACACAGTCTCATATGTCATTAAAATATCCTCTTTTACAACGAACTTTTTTGTTTTAAACAAACTTTGCCCGCTGTAATAATTATTCACTTGGGGTATTGTGCCAATGCAATTCTTTCAACATTCAAACGCGTACAATCAGGAACCGAAATAACGTGTAGGGATTTGATTACCAGGAATCTAAATGTGGCCAAGAGACTTGTTTGGATTTCGGTGTGTAAATGTTTCTATAGAATACAATCAAAACCAAGCTGGCCAAATAGAATACTGATGAAATGGCTGTCAAAACTGATTTTGTATGGATGTTATTGTTGCCACACTATGTCGATGAAGTTAACTTTGGACTTTGTGGTATCTTAAGCATATACAGTAAAATAAAGGTGGGGATAGAAATCATTTTATTGTGATGAGGTTGTCTGTGCAGTCTGACAGTGAAAACCTTCCAAAGGTACAAAAGGAGGTGTTGACACTTTTGTTAGGTCAATAACAGAATCTGAGAAAAGAGATCAGTTGTCTGCATCTGTATCTTCTTGTTACTATTTCTCACATTTTCACAGTACTCATTCCTATACATTGGTTACAGGGAGGTTGAATAGGAGGGTCAATTAATTTAGCAAATTTTGTCTATGTAGAAAAAAATCTTAATTGGAGACAAGTTGATCAATGATAGAAATAGATACAGAGGTAGAAAGAGTACAAACTTGACTCTATGCTGTTGGAAGTTGGAACACATCATGCTGCCTTTGCCAGCGTTACACAGCCATAATGGTTTGAAGTCAAATCAATTTGCGGCAATGGCTGAAAATGCAGTTGCAATCAAATCTATTATACTTGCTGCCCTCACCATATTTGATTGGAATGATGATAATTATCGATTATAGATTAGGCCGTGCTTGTCTCTCTCTGATGAGCATCACAACTCCCAAATAATCTCAAATATATGGATGCTGGATGTGTTGAAGACCCTCCTTGAGTTTACATGCACTACATCAGCAAGCTTTGCAGAAGCCTGATAACGTTCCTGATCATTTGAATCAGTTGTGTTGAAGGAGGCAAACATGTAAAATAGGCTGCATAAAGGCTCTTCAGGTCCGGACTTTTACACCGCTGCACTACAAGACATAAAGGATTTAGCCAACCGACAATTCAAAGAGGACCCAAAAGTCCTCACAGGCCTGGAGAGGCGGACATAGTGAATATAATTTGATCAAAGTGTGTTTGTAAATGGCGACGTACTGTATGACAACAAACCGGAAACCGGAGTACCCGGAGAAACCCACGCAGGCACGAGGAGAACATGCAAACCCCACACAGGAAGACCGGAAATCCGGAATCGAACCCACGGCCTCTGAACTGTGAGGCAGACGTGCTAACCAGTCGATCACTGTGCGCTGTGTGTGTGTGTCTGTCTGTCTGTCTGTCTGTCTGTCTGTCTGTCTGTCTGTCTGTCTGTCTGTCTATCTATCTATCTATCTATCTATCTATCTATCTATCTATCTATCTATCTATCTATCTATCTATCTATCTATCTATCTATCTATCTATCTATCTATCTATCTATCTATATATGGCTGACCTGTCACTGATAGTGTAGTGGTCCACCCGTCTGAGTTGTGTGCGGGCAGCGTGGGATCGATTCCCGCTCAGTGATGGTGTCTGTGTGTGTGCCCTGCTAATGGCGTAAAATGCTTTGCCAAATCAATGATGCGAATCGAGCGTGCGCTTGATTCTCTGTGGCGACCCCTGAGGGGAAAAGCTGAAAGGATAACAACAACATATATGGCTGACCTGTTTTCTGAAGCTGAGCCGTGATTGGTCATTACCTGAGCCCCGAGTAGTTGTGATGTCATTTTCAGTCGACAGAAATTACAAAATGGCCGCCCCCTGAGATGGCTAAAACGGGTGGATTTTGCTGGTTAACTCATGTTCCACAAACGCAATATTACCATATCTCCCGGGCTATAAGCCGCATCGTTATAACCTATAAGCTGCACCTACTCTATTTTTAGAACATTTTTGAAAAAACCTTGAATAAGCCGCACCTTTATACTGTATAAGCAACACAGTATACAGTGTTGAAAACTTTTATATTTACTGCATTTACAGAACAATTATGAACTGTAAATGTACATGTATGTACCGGAGCATATTCTTTCCTAACAGTGCCTTTTAACGCTGCAGCAATGTTGCTGATTAAAACAGAAGAGAACCAAGATAAAATAAACAGTACTTATCTTCATTTCACTGCCGACTGCCGCTCCAGTTTGTCAGCTAATGTCCACCAGACTCCACCATCTATTATTCTACTACATATGTACCTGTCTTGTTTTATGTTAATAAAGTCAGCCATCTAACACACGACGTGCTAAATCAACAATAGCATTTCACATCGAAACAACAGAACAGACTTAACATCAACCAATGGCATTCATGTGCACTTCCTGGACCTCTAGGTAAACATAGAATCAAAGCATTACAGCACCTAATGCAATAACCTAGTCTGTGTCGTCCTCACCTGTTGAACTCCTCCAGCTGCATTCACATCCGGTTAATGGGAAATGTATTGTATTGAATTGTACTGTCATTCTGGTTAGAGCACCCCGAGCGGTGGAAGAAAAATCCACAGAATAGCCGCACCAGACTATAAGCCGCACGGCTCAAAATGTAGGAAAAAATTTGCGGTTTATAGTCAGGAAAATACGGTAATCAGAATGCCGCGTTTCAACTAGTGGGCCTGCTGGGAACATACTCTTGAAAAAAATATGTTTTGGTTGATTTCCTCTTTAACAGTGCAGAATGTGATAACATTAGTCCAAACAGTAAAAATGAAATTGTTTGGTAGAACGGTCAGTGTAACGGGCATTCAGTAAGATATTTTGAACTGCTGTGCTGGATTTCAAGGAGGGTAGTGGTCAGCCTCTTCAGCACTAACGTATTTTCCATAGGTAGGGAGAGCACATGTGAGAGTAAGAGAAAGTGCAGTCTTGTGGTCTGCTTTGGTTTCTAATATTGCAGCGGTAGTTCTTCAGTGGCCAAGTGGCATCATGCAATGGTAACTGGATCACAACACAGCTGCAGCCACGGGGCACCCTTAGGTGTCCCATAGGCTGCTGGAAGGTTGACAGGGCAGCTCCGCACATATGCAAGCACACACATGCTGCATGCACGCTCACAATATGGCAAATGTGGAAAGAAGCAAATAGTACAGGATGGAGTTAAGTGGAGCGGTGGGGAATAGAACTCTACCCTGTCTGTTTCAATGATGTTTTTAAAGCTGTGAAATTTTGACTGCACCCACAGCAGGCTCAGTTACACATAGGGCTGTCTTTTCAAATGAGAGCCTGTGCGTTTGTTATTCTGTTAAATGAGTGGTGCAGGTGGTCAGCCGGGAACCCAAATACAGTAAATTAGTTTCAGAGGGGGAGAGCAGGCTAGGTGCTTGTTCTCTATTAGAAGCATGTTGCTCTTATTAGCTCTGATGGCCCTAGCTGTGAATTTATGAATTGTGTTGCTTCAAGATACCTGATACTTGAAATATCAAACACGTGGTGACTGTTTTGAGTGTCACTGGCTCAAACATGCATTCTGTTTTTGTGAAATTAGTGGACAGAGATGACATGTTTGTCTTCAAGACACCTCTATGACATTCTTTCACACTCCCAAGGGCGTGTCATGCTGTATTTAAATATATTAACAATGCTTCGTTTGTCACTGCCTTGCCTACATGAATAAATCTGCCTTGCCCATTTGTCCTATGGATACATTTAGCAATTGCAACAACAGTCTTGGTTTAGCTCGGCGGTCTTTTGAGTGTCATTCGACATGTTTGGATGGCGCAATGGAATTGTATAGCTGAGTTAACAATACATGGGTCAAATTACACAATTAGGATTTTTGCTCCCAAGTGGCACAGTTAGGATATCTTAAACGGAAAAAACTCTGGTAATCAGACATTATCAGATAAGAATCAGATCTCTTTTTTTCAGTGTGAGTTAAATCCTGTTGTGTATCAGTTTACTACCAATGCAACATAAACGGACAGATCTCAAAATGAAATAAGCCAATCATGATGTAGAAACGCCCGCATCCGCCTAAACACCACAAATAAACACAATGATTTGAATCTTTGTACCAAATCAGTATTCACGAGCTCCCTAATTGACCCAGATTGTATGAGCGGTCGGGCTAGCTGCACTGCTAACCACACACAGCGGACTTGTCTCAGAAAGGCAAAGAAAGGCAGCTGTATTTGTAAAGCGCATTTCATTTCCCAGGTAAAGCAATGTGCTTCATATAATTAAAGGTCCACCTTTTAAAACATTTACAAACCAAACTTTGAAAGACATTTAGAAGAAAAGCAAAGAAACAAAAAGTAGATGACTGAAATGAATTTAATTAAAAAATCACTTCTAAGTGCAGTGAGATACAGGCCTAAAAGAATGAACAGTGCAAGAAATGATTTTGGAAAACATGATTTTGAAAATACTTTGAAGGACCTTAATCATAGATACGGGAAAGACAACAGACTTGGATGATTTGGTTCATTGACTCGAGTCAGCTGGTAGTTAGGGGGTGGCCAACAACATGGACTCAAGTGACTCAAGCGAACCAGATCACTTTAGTGAATGACTCAAAGTAACCCGAGTCCACCCGTCATTTACCACCAGTCATGTCAACACGGTTTTAATCTCAGTTTCTTCATTACAAGCTTCAAGTAATCAAGTAATCAATTTTAATTGTGTGTCCTAGAAGATAACCAAGAAAAATGTCCTAATTTCTTAAAAAATTGATTACAGTTGAAAAGCTACTTGGTTATCAAAAAGAATGCACACACGCACGCACACAGGAACCACCCCCAGCTCCCCAACACACACACACACACACCCCCACACACACACACACACCAGCAAACACTTACATGCCTCTGTAATGTAACTTTACCCCAATGTCTCTCATTCTGGCTTGGCTAACAGATACCAAAAAGCATGCAAGGCGGTTGTACAGTTTGACATAGGAGAACCTAAAGTGCGTAACAAGCTGGCACACACATCAAAGATTTTGTGCTGAACTTAGACACTCAATGTTGCAAATACTTTGTTGAAATGATCAGAGGAAATACTGCCTGGAGTGTAATGATATCATCCATCAACACTCCACCAGCAGCTGTCTTCCAAAAAGGGTAGGAAGATAAAGTTGTTCAGCGTGATGCCTATCCCCCGCAAGTACTGTACACTATATTCAAAATATATGAACAGTATAGCTACTGACCATAATGAATATAGTTGAAGGAAAACAATATTTGAACAAAAAATGAAAACATAACCTCACAGGAACTTGCCAAGAGATCGTGTCCCATTACTACTACTAAGTACCATGTACCATTTACATTTTGTATTTGACTACTGAACTTACAGTATTTATTCTTCCTCTACCCTTTACCCTCTGTTGTTTAAGTAGTCCCACTGTGAGGATCTTTGATCGACCGACCAGAGCTGGGCATTGCCAGTTTCCCGTCTGCACATTTAAACGCCCTACGTGGTCCCAGTCGGTCATAGTCAGCCAAACGACGTAGAGAACGGACTTTACCTATGTCATCGTCACTTGCTTTATCAGCAGTCCGGGTTCTCTTTTGGAGCCACGCCAACATGTATGAGTTCAACTGTTTTCAACCAGTGACTGTAGAAATAACTAGTTTCAAATCGCTCTAATATATTTACATTCTTCACTCTTTATTCTTCATAATGTCATTTTTCTGCGAAACACTCGATTCGTGAGACCGCCTCTTGAGAGGCTGGCGTATGGCGCATACCGTTTCACACTGGCTAATGTAGTATAGCCAGAGGAGTATGAGTATCATAAAGCGCAAGAGAAATAGAACAAGAGAGGGGACATTGGGCTTTTGTGATGTCCCAGTACGCCATAAAATGTCTCGGTACGCTCGAGGCGAAAATTGAGAAGTGCTGGTATTCTGGTGGTGCTTACCAGCCCACTTAAAGCAGTGGTTGACACCAAGCAAAAGAATAACAAAGCAGTCCGGCATGCGAATAACAACTGCAGATTTCTTTCAAAACTGTGCTAGGACTAGCTGACTGCACCCTCGACTGGGCACTAGCCAATCTCAAGCGACAGGGGACCACAACAGTACACCTTGAATGACCACTAGGAAATCTATTTTAGACATGTTTTTCATATATTAATTCTAAATACTTCATAGCAATATGGATATCGTTTGAGGCATACTGATCATGTACATGATCATGATTATTTTTTTCACACCAAGAATTGGAAAAGGTTGAAGCCCCCTCGGACTGGAATAATCTTGCTCATTCTCTTAGATCAATAACCAGTTTTCATACATTTAAATCATCTCATCATATTTATTCATTGTCAAACATCGTGTTCTTCTTTTTGATTAAAATGTTTTACTGGACTAATTTCATTTGGACATACTTTCTACTTGTAGTTGTTTACCTTATATTATAGTTGGTTGTATTAGTATATACAGTGCTTCTATGTGCCTTAAGTTTTGTATACTATATATGGAACATAGTATTATTATTATTGCATAAATGATTGTTAAGAATATTCATGGGTGGTGCAAAGCTGGTCTTAGGGGAGCATCAAATGTGAGTGATTGGGTGTGAGTGTGCTTGGATTGTGATTTGTGCTTTCATGTTTTGTATTGTGTTGTGGATTATTATTATTTTTGAATAGATAAATATATGGCCATTGTGTGAGAGTGACTTTGAACGGTTTTGGAAGAAGAGGATCTCTTCATTTCTATTTCTCGCTATAGTCTTTATTCAAACCCTGTTACTATATTTAATGTAAACATATGAAGCTCAGCAAGAGAGAGCAACGCCAAAATAAAGCTTTTCTACCCTGGACCGAGTGAAATCAATCCAGCTGAAGTGGAAATTAGTCATTCACAAGGAGAGCTTGAACTGCAAGAGTTGAGTGGGCGACTACAGGTAGAGGGCAGGGAAACGAGATGGGTTGAGTGTGAGAGTGTGGAGTTTGAATTCAAAAACATGTTTCAGCTTGTCGAAATTGCTTTGTCAGCACCATGGCCATCAGTTAGCAAAGGCTCCATGTCCTTTCGACCGTTCATCTCGTCCCCTTGCCCACAAAGGATATTTTCTTTATTATTATACTGGTGACAGTGATTACAGATGGAACTATTTCCAAAGAATACAAAACAATGAAGCTAATCTTTCTTTCCCTGGCACAATTCTATCAAGAATGAACGAACGTGCCGTGCATTTTCGTGGGGAGAAACTCCCTAATAAGATGCAACGTATCTTCTCAAAGGACACACAGCAATGATACACTGGGGATAAATGAGCCTTGCCATTTGCTTTGCGAGAGAGAAAATTGATTTATATCCTCTGTGTTATTTTGCACAAAAGTCATTATCGTCCCTTTGTGATGTATGCTTGTCTTTTAATCAAAGAAGATGAAAATGTGTGCTTTCACAGGGAAAAAGATATGCTATATTTTTGTACAAGTCTCTGTTGATAATATAAAATGCAACACAATTTCATGTAGTCAATGCTTTCAAACCACAGTCACATCTTTCTTTGTACCAGCCAGCCCTCAGCTCGTCTGAGAGGAGATAGAAAGCATTCCGATGTGACGGTAGATATGAGCAAACAAAGAGAGCGCTATCACCTGTGTTGACGCCACGAGGTCCAGAGTTGTTAACGGTATCTGACCTCCATCTCAACAAGATTACAGAGTAGCGTAGGAAAAAAGCGAGGGGAGAAAAAAGTAAAAATCGGATATAGATCAAATGCATCTTCAAACAAACTGCCTGGCTCAGCATACAAAAAAATGCTCCCTTGGCAACACACTGGCTACGTTTACATGGACACATTTATTCGGATTAAGAGCCTGATCGGAATAAAAATGGTTCATTACAAACCCCATTTGGAACATTCTGACCCAATCAATCCCATTCCAATCAATATTTTATTCCGAACATGAGGGGTTGTTTATGTCGATTGATAATCCGATCGGGGTACATGAAAACACTTATTCCAAAATGTTGGAACAAACCGTCTTCACTGCGCGTTGCCTTTGACGTAAGTGTACGCATTTCTGTTAGTCCCAGAAACTAGTAGGAGCAGAGCGAGCGAAAGACATGACGGTCGCAAGACTGAACTGGTACGTTTGCAGCTCCGTTAGGAAGTGTTAACTCGACATTTAACAATGCTAATGGGAAAAATACTTGAAATAACGCTAACGTTTAAAGTAGAAATTGACGGAGCGGTATATATATCTTCACTACCTACAGTATGTATATCAATCAGTATAGCCGTCCATTCTGCACATACTCTGTCTTGCCGTCAATTTGTCGTTTTTTCTGCACTTGAAAATGTTGCTTTAATAAAAGTGTAAAAAGAAATCGCAACTACTGTGCTAAATAGATGGCTGAACTACCGACTGAACGTGTTGTGTTGACTTTATCCATTAATCCATTATCCATACCGCTTGTCCTCACAAGGGTCGCGGACCTGCTGGAGCCTATCCCAGCAGTCTTCGGGCAGTAGGCGGGGGACACCCTGAATTGGTTGCCAGCCAATCGCAGGGCACACCGAGACAAACGAACATCCGCACTCACAATCACACCTATGGGCAATTTAGAGTGTCTAATCAACTTACCATGCATGTTTTTGGAATGTGGGAGGAAACTGGAGAACCCAGAGAAAACCCACACATGCAAACTCCACACAGGGAGGCCGGAGCCCGGGATCTAAGCCACGACCTCTGAACTGTGAGGCGGACGTGCTAACCAGTCGACCACCGTGCCGCCCTCTACTTAAACAGTCTTAGAAAATTTGTTTCTTAGAAAAAAAGTACCGATACTTAATTTTCAGTTGCACGATTAAAATGTGGTAAACTGATGTATTTTTCAAATGTTCTCCTGTTTTCCTCATTAATAATCCATTTTTTTAATTTAGTAATCATGTGCAAGAAATGTACAGTACATGTTTGAATTAAATAAATCCAAAAGATTTTTCTTTGTGTGTAGATTTTCAATGGTTCATCATGTCTTTGTAGCAAGATTCAGACCAGACGCTTCATTGAAATGTTTTATTTACGAGCAATGGCATGATGGAAGAATCAGACACGAGCCTAAATGCTCAACAATTAATTCAGCTTTGTTTGGTGGATGAATACTTACAGACAGGTAAAGGGTTAATTAACTTGAAGTGATAAATAATTAATGTGGATGATAGTAAACATAATAACGGACAATGCTAAAATATATATATATTTTTTCACAATTCTAATACTATTTAAAATCCATTTACCGTACCGTAATTGTTTGTGTGTCTTGGAGCAAGGAAAACATTACATTTTGGAACAGCGTTTTTTGATACAGATGCATTTTTTTTCAGCCTTGGTGGAGCTCTGCACCCTGCAGAGTGCCACTCTAATAGAAACCAGCTCCTGTCAGTGTAACATAACTAATCATTTCTGCATGTATAGTTCACATGTCAAAGTGAGCTCTACACATAAACAAAGCCAAGTACGTTCCGTTGGCTTGTCAGGCCCTTAGTAGAGCCTCCACTGAGAAAGGTAGCGGCTTCACAGCTGGAGTCCTGCCTGAGCTGCCAGAAAGGCTCTTGACAGAGTTTTCCCGAGGATGCGCCAAGGCGGCAGGGGTGTCGGCACAGCGGCCTCTACCTGTCAGCGCTATCGGATCAAAGGTCCTGCTGGGGCCTCTGACATTTGGTAAGTTCAGCATCCCCTGATCTGATACAAAAATAGAGCATGTGACATTTGAGTCTTGATGTTCTCTTGGTTTTGAGTCAGCTTTTTTGAGGTCCCAACTCAACAAAGGGCTACCATGGTTTTTGAGGGTTTGTCGAGAAGGCAACGGTGTCAGCTCGTATGTGTCTTTCTTCTCGCAGTCTGTCCAGCCATGCCGCACGTCATCCTTCTGACCCCTATTTTGCCTGGAGCTTCTGCACAACTGGAAATCACTATAGTCACTTTCTGAACATGATGTGCCCTTAAAATGGAAACAGTGATAGAAATGGAAGTCACAGTCCTGCAGAGGCTTGAAGCTGTTACACACAGACCCAAAGCTGGCCGATGAAGGGACTTTGTTGAATAACTGCATGCTAGGTGTGATGGGCAAAGGCACTGGATGAATTGCTGGGTGGAAGGTCAAGTAGGAAAAGGAAAGGTCATTCTGGAGCTCTTGCTGTCTGAGCTCCCGCTCCAGCATCACGTTCTCCAGCTCCTTGTCAGCAAATGTTCGTCTCTTCCTCATGCGGGTACTAATAGTGGGGCTTGTAATATGCGTTGGGTCATATTGTGTCTGCTTTAAACAACAGGAACCGTTGCTCTCCTGTAGTGACAGCCCTGCAGATTCCACAGACACACGTTAAGGTTCGGTTTGTATTCATTTAGGTCGGTTAGAAATAATGAAGTCATTACAAGTAATTGCGCATTTACAGAAGACAATTACATTTTATGCCTGCAACTTGGCACAATTCATGCTAGATAAAATTGAGGTTAACTGCTTTTTGGTAGTCTTTACTTTACTGTAGTCGTCATGGCAACATCTTAATCCTTATTTCAAACTCATTGACAAAGGAAAGAGCTTGATTTGATAAAACTTTACCCTGCAGGAGGCTCTTGGTCTGTCGCATACTTGGCTCTGGCGGCCCAGTAGAGCGATGCAAAAAAGTTCTCTGTGAATTATTTGCTTGATACTTGACACCTCGCTTGATCTGAAAGACACACGGAAACTAGAGTTACACATGTGGACAGACAGAATAAATTGAGAGAATAAATCACTGCTGAGATGAGTAGCTATGCATGTGTTGTGCTTGACTAGCTGTGCAAACTATATATCGCTGGTATCAAGCGGAAAGCTTGCATCTCCAAAATCATCACTTTTCAGGAGCCCAAATATAACCTGAACCCTCTTCAAAGAGAGCAAGACATTTTCAACATTTTGGATTGGTCAATCATTTGTAAAAATTGTACAGGCCTACCCATTTAGGGACTGTCGATGATATAGATTTGTGAAAAGGTTTTAAATTGACCAACATTAGGTTTTAGCCTGATGCCAGCGATGTGTTCAAATGTACAATAAAACACATTTGCTGATATTTATTACATATACAGTTTGATTTTTCAATGTATTTATCTGCCTCATTTTGCATATTGAATTTTAATTAACTGTGTGTTTTTTGGGGCTATGCTTTTTATTATATATATAGTGACCTATTATATATATATATATATATATATATATATTATAAAGTGTTACATTATTTGTTTGTTCATTCCACGCTTGTGTCAGTGCAGTGCACTGATACATTTTGAGAGAAGAAATCATTGTATTTTTAGTTTTTCCCTCCCTGTTATACATGCGCCTACTTCCCAGCATGACATTGTAACAATAACACTTACATTTTCTGAACTAAAAATTACACATGATTGTCATTGTCCTCTTATTGTCCTATACAATTAATTGCAGGTAATTTATTTTTACAATTAATCATGTTATATAGTAAATGTATGTAGTTGGACATAAAACAATGAAAAGAAATTAATGATTTAAGTACCTCACTTTCAATAAAGTATATTCACTACAGATCATTTTTAAATTTAAAAAATCCTATCCTTTGATGACAGTCTTTTTATTTTATTTTATTGATTGTACCTGTACATGCAGTAAACGTGTTTATTAAATGAACCAAAATATTACAGTCTGAATCAATCCATGCTGTTACTAATCCAATCAACAATAACAAGCACGTTAAATCAATGCAAAGTAACGCTCAAATAGAAGAAATAGAATCGGTGAACTCTGCTATTGGACATCAATAAATTGTGCAGATAGCCCTGCAGTTGTGTTTTATGTGATATAGGCCTACATAATTATACAATAATAAAAAACAATTGGGCCTCTTTTTATGAAACAATATGGCGACAACTGCGCTTAAAAAACGATGGTGTGTTAAATTAATACATTTTATTTTGTTAAGTGGTCTCACGAAATAAAATCATCCGGATCCAGATACAATTTTCTTGCAAACTGAGTGTGTCTTTCTTTTTCGACTATTAATAGTAATAATCTTCATTGTTTTCCTTTGAATGGCTCCTTGACTAACCTTCCACATGCACATCAGTGCGCCCTCACCTCAGCAGCCTGTTGCCTCCTCAGTGCGACCTGCGCGGCCATGACGCGCTGCCGCTGCACCACCAGCAGACAGCAGGCACAGCCGCAGTCCCTCCAGCGGCATAAGCGTTTGTGACCTTTCAAGCACGAAACCACGCCATGATTGCGACAACGGGCGCATTTAGGACTTCGGGTCATCTTGAACGGCTTCTCCTGCAGCAACGATTTATTCTCTACGCCGTCCCCGCAGGTCCGCGACGGGCCGTCGTTCACACGCAAGCATCCATCAGCACTTGTCAAGATAATAAAGTCTTCATATTTCGCTTCATCTTGTTTTTGGGTTGTTTCCAGGTGCCGACTTCCTTCAAACTGAGTGGACATAACCACACCTCATCTAAACTACCTGCAGAATTTAAGCCTACAACGCCGCTCAGATGCACTACTTACATAAACAAAACGCATTTATTTAGAGTGTTGAATTTGAAATATGTAGTCCTTACAAAACGTAGTGCATGTAATGTAGTTAAATTAAATATTCCTAAACTATACGCACGCACTCCACGCCGTACGGAAACATTTATATTAATTGTCTACATGCAATTAACGAAAATTGTCGAGGGGGGAAAAAGGCTTAACCTGTTAAAAAAAATCCCCTTGCCTCGGTTGACACATATAGTCTACAATGTGGTGGTCCTCCTCCGCGAACTCCTACTAAACACTGAAGTGTTTTCTGATCCAGCCTACAACTGTAAACCGGTGGTTTAAGGTGGAAACTTTGCAGCCTACCGCCAGGCGTCTGAAATGTTAAGCCCCTCTCCAGCTGCTATCTGACGCGCCTTCTAAAAACAAGAGAGCCACAAAGCCTCCAAGTCCTTGCCAAGCACCCGTGAGCAAACCTATGGGAGTGACCACCTGCAAAGAAGTCACTTTCTCTAGTTAAAGGAACACTTGGGTGATCTTAACATTGGCACTTATATAATAGGTTTGCATGTACAAATGACATCAGTACTAAAGTGCTCCCCGCCCCCCAAAAAAGACTCTGTCTTGATTTAAGGTCTTTTTTGTGATTAAATTTACGACATATTGCCCCGCGCCCTTTTGGGGCGTGACTTATGTTATGTTTTCGGTCTCAGCAGTCTCGGCGAATGGCGAATGGTTGGGAGGTCAGCTCCGTATTGGAATGATCAGGAAGCAGGGGTACGCTTCAATTATAACACATTTTTTGTGATGCATATTTTAGTGTAGCACGCACGCAAACACACGCACATCCACACACGCACTCCTTCACACACGCACGCACACACACACACACGTACACGTCCCCGCGCACGCTCATGCACACAAGATGGTCTAAACCTCTGGTTCGATGCCTGCCTGCCTGCTTGCCTGCCTGCCTGCCTGCCTGCCTGCCTGCCTGGCCTGCCTGCCTGCCTGCCTGCCTGCCTGCCTGCCTGCCTGCCTGCCTGCCTGCCTGCCTGCCTGCCTGCCTGCCTGCCTGCCTGCCTGCCTGCCTGCCTGCCTGCCTGCCTGCCTGCCTGCCTGCCTGCATTTTAGGGGTTAGGGAGAGACACGGAAAAGGAGGGGTGGGGTTGGGGGAGAACCGTTTGTGCTGATACAAGGAACAAAAAGTAAAGAAAATACTTTTTTCTGAGGCCTGCTTAACTTTCCAAACCTGTGTTGCCTTATATGTAAACTAACCTGATGATTGTATGGAAGACAAGGTACATAAAAAGAGGAGGTGCTATTGTCAGTCAATTAAAAAACAAACAATTGAATGAAAACACAGCCAAGCGTACACAATAGTGTGCAAGTGTAATTCTGCTGTTTCATAGGCAAATGTGAAGATGACGTGGTATTACTCCAATGATTCAGTGGGCGGGTGTTGTCTGCTTTCCAAATAAATCCTTGATTTTTGCTGAGTGTTTGATCCACAGCCTTTATGAATAGAAATACATGTTCCTTCAATCACGATGCAGTCAGTAAGACATGTTTTACTTTCTGTTTAGACCCGAGCGTATGGTAGTGCGCCCCTTAGATGAGGGGAGGGGGTCTTAAAAAACATGTCCGAACAAGGCCGGAACAAATACCGTATTTTCTGGACTATAAGTTGCACCAGCCATAAAATGCATAATAAAGTAGAAAAACATATATAAGTCGCACCGTAGTATACGTCGCATTTTTTAAGAAAATTTATTTGATAAAATCCAACATCAAGAACAGACATGAGATTTAAAATTTAAATAGCGAACAATTTAAAATAAAAATAGAATAGAGACAGGCTGAACGGTATCCTTACGTTACATTACACAACGCCCCCCCTCCACATCCGGAAGCCAAGTTGCCTCCGTCGCATAACGCTGATAAATGTGTCCATATAAATTAAAATAATTAAATTGTGCGCTAAGTACACATTTCCACTGAGCTACGATGGTAGCATTTAGCTTACATTGACTATATGTGAATTTGGGGGAATTCACCGGAGCGCCTCATCCAAACAGTCATTCGAATCAAAGAGCGTGACCGGACACAGTGATAAGGAGCAATGTGGCTTCAGTTAGCACTCCAATCCATTCCACAGACTCAACAACTCGCTCAATCCCGGCTCATACATGACCACGAAGACGGCGGGCATCTGCCGCTAGCAGCTAATGGCTAACAGACTCCACTCCAAACGTCTCTCGTTAGGGCCCCTTAGCTGTCCAACAATATTGCCGACAAAAATCAAAGTAAAGAAAGGACCCAGTGGCTGCCCGAAAATATGTCTGGTGTAAAACACAGTAGTTAAACAGTAAACAAATGCCTGTATAAACTAAGCACTAATGAGGAATTTACAACAGGTATGTCAGAAAGACTGGGGGGAACCAAAGTTTAGTTCCGCCTTGGTGCGGAATCAATTGGTCTATACTACCCACTTCAGCCAGTGTAAATTCTCTGAATTAATGAGGACAACACTACAAGGTAAGATAACTTTAAACTCACCAAGACGGTCGTAGATCGATTAAATAAGTCTTTTATTTATCGCCGATCATGTACAATGTTTCCAAGTCTCCAAAAGTATTTATGTATTCGGTCGTAATTATCTCTTTGTTGTGGTCCACACCGTACGTGTGTGTAAGACCATAGGCAAAGCAAGTAGATGTATTGATAGTCAAATTGCCTTTTTATCATACTAGGCTCAAGCACTCCCTGCGACCTTTGTGAGGATAAGTGGTATAGATAATGGCTGGATGGATGGATATTTTAATTACTTATTTAACAAAATATTATGATTTAACTGTTTAAATTATCCATGCATTTAAATTGCATTAATGATTTATCTTTATGTTTCTTTATGTGAAATGATATTACAGGCCTGCCCAGCGCTGCACTACTGGTTATTCTGCCCGTTGTAAAGTCAATATACAATGCAGGTTTATATGCAGCCTTAGAACGCCCTCCTGTGGTTGTTTGGTGTATTGTTTGCTGATCTTGAAAAGGAAAGATATACAATATAATAATGTGTTAATAATTTCACACATATACGTCCGGACTATACGTCGCACCCCCGGCCAAACTATGGAAAAAAAAAAAAAAAACGCGACTTATAGTCTGGAAAATACCCGAGGCGATACAATGAGGTTCATATTACAGGGCCTAAAAGCATGTCTGAACTTGTCGCTCGTGAACTCTGCTAAAGCGGAAGCATGATGTCATCCATACCCATATTTGGTCATGCCGGAAAAGATGGCGGCAGCCGTGACGTATGGCAACGCAAAATGGCCGAACGGAAAAATCACGTCACTTCCTGGTTAATTCGGGGCTACAAAATGACGTCACTTCCTTGTAAAATGACGCCACTTCATGGTTAATTTGGGACTACAAAATGATGTAACTTCA
Organism: Filicampus tigris; assembly: GCF_054856515.1. Lineage (NCBI taxonomy): Eukaryota > Metazoa > Chordata > Actinopteri > Syngnathiformes > Syngnathidae > Filicampus > Filicampus tigris. The sequence continues at coordinate 5,030,675 of NC_141228.1, read as the reverse complement.
TGGTTAATTTGGGACTACAAAATGATGTCACTTCTTGGTTAATTTGGGGCACCAAAATGACGTCACTTCCCGGCCAGTTTGGACTACAAAATGACGTCATCAGGGGACATGGCCTACGGTGGATGTGATGTCATAAAATGGGCGTGGTTGAGGCGGGACTTCCGCTATACAAATAAATTTGACTTGACTGGGCTTTCTCTCCAGGAAGAAGAATCAATTGGAATTGTTTTCTACTTATTTGAGGAATCATATTCATGGCAGTTCAAATGTGAGAGAAATGATTAATGGTGTCCTTTATTTTGTGCAGATTTTGCCTTTAATTTGTGGAAAAACTGTACAGTAATATCAGTGCAAACTTCACAGGATGATAGTATGGGGCACAGGAACAAGAATCTACTGGAATTATTTTCTACTTACTTGAATAATTTTTATAGCAGTTCAAATGTGCCAGTGCTTAATGGTATCTTTGTGTGGATTTTGCCTTTAATTTTTGGAAAAACTGTACAGTAATACCAGTCCAAACTTCACCGGGTTATATTATTGCTCTCCAGGAACAAGAATCCCTTGGGATTATTTTTTACTTATTTGAGGAATGTTTTTTATCGCAGTTCAAATGTGAGAGAAATGTCAAACAGTGTACTGTTTTTTGTGAAGATTTTGCCTTTAATTTTTGGAAAAACTGTAGTAATACCAGTCCAAACTTCACTTGATGATAGTTTGGGCCACCAGGAACAAGAATCTCCTGGTATTATTTTCTATTTATTTGAGAAATGGTTTTTACGGCAGTTCAAATTTGAGAGAAATGATGAATGGTGTACTGTATTTTGTGCAGACTTTGCCTCTAACATTTGGAAAAATCATACAGTAATTAATGTCAGTTGAAACTTCACATGATGATAGTATGGGCCACTGGGAACAATAATCTACTGGAATTATTTTCTATTCATTTGATGAATGTTTTTTTTTTATTATGGCAGTTCAAATATGAGACAAATGACGAGTTATGTATTCATTTTGTGTAGACTTTGAATTTCATTTATGGAAAAACTATACGGTAGAATTTCACATGAGGATAGTATCCCTCTCCAGGAACAAGAATTCACTGGAATTATTTTCTACTTATTTGAGGAATAGTTTTCATAGCAATTCAAATGTGAGAGAAATGAGTTATGCACTGTATTTTGTGTAGACTTTCTTTATTTTTGGGGAAAAATACGAGTCCAAATTTAACAGGATTACAGTATGGGCCACCAGGAACAAGAATACACTGGAATTATTTTCTACTAATTTGAAGAATGATTTTTATGGCAGTTCAAATGTGAGGGCCGTTTTCCTGCATATTTTAGAGGTATCCTCCAGCAAAACACCTGATTCAAATTCAAATGATCGGTATCATTATCAGGCTCCTTTAGAACTTGCTGATGATCTGGTTATTTGAATCAGGTGTGTTGTTGGTGGGAAACTTGCATGCAGGAAAGCGGCCCTCGAGTTTGACACCTGTGTTAGAGAAGCTCAGCTCAAAATCATACAGTTATTAGCAGTCTTTTGCACAATATTGTCTCCCTGTTATTACGCAGCTGTTTGTTGAGTCGTATAAATTCCAAGTGCAGTAAATAAATATTGGCAAAGGTCTCCTGCAAAAAAAAAAAAAAAAAAAAAAAAAAAGATCACAGTAAACAAAAGGAAAAATGAAGTAGCTAATTGAAAAAAATGTTTTCTAATGGGAAAACGGTCCTGAAGAACTCACTTAACATTGGCACTGGGCATACAGGATTTCTCTGCTTTTATTACCGTCTAAATGTTGTGCGAAGTTATTTGTTGGTCAGATTGAGGAACAATGCTGACTTTGGAATCTCGCGATCGCAGCCAGTCTGAAGGCAACTCGCATTGGGTGCAGAAGCTCAAGTTGGAATGTACACGCACACGATATTTTTAACAGACGTTACTTCGTCTTTTGGTGAGTAACACACGCACTTACAGATGCAATGCTAGAAATCTCCTGTCCCATTTAGCCTAGTCCTTTCTCTCGCTTCGCTTTGCTTCATTTGAGCGCTGGCTGACTGCCGTCCATCTTCGGGATGCCGCCTGGCTCTCGTTGAGGCAAAGCTCCTAGCTGTTCTAGCATCATTCGTAGACAAATGATATTCTCCGGGGGAAAAATAAATTACATCACTTCTAAAATGCTGCAATAATGCAAACGGTTTATGGATTTGGCACAATACAAGAGAATAAGGGTGAAGAGTTGTTGTGACGGGCTGCCAATTCACAAGTGCACACAAGAACAAGCACCGATATCCTCTGCCCAAAAATGGCACGACTAAAACAATTGTGCAATCAAAAAAGGACAAAAAAAGTACAACAACAAAGACAATTAATCATAATTAATTAAAAACACATGTAGATGTCAAATATTGCTCCGTAGAGATCGATGAGCTGGGCAAAGTGCTGACGCTCATGAAGATTAGCTATATTAGCCTAGCTTGGCCTGGTCTGGCCTAGCCTAGCCGATTTGCTACGTAGAAAATGGCCATGAAAGGCTTCCACCTCCTCCTCTACTATTTCTTCCACTTCTTCAACCTCTTCTTCATCTGACTTTAGAGTCAGTGAGGATTTTGTTGTGGACGATCCATGCAGCGGGAAATTGTTGAACGCAGCTTTCGACGACTGTGGCATGACCTCCTCCACTTCCTCTATTATTTCTTCACTCTCATAAATGATGGGCACTATCTTCTTCCTCCTGTTGGTAGTGCCGATTATAGACTCGTCCATCTCAGAGACGTGGGACTTGATGTTGAGGTCGAGCTGACTCTCCGTCAAGGATTTGCCGACATCAAAGGTTCCTGATATCTGAAGGTGTGACAGCAGTTTCTCCTCCTCCTCCTCGTCATCCTGGTACAGGATGTCGCTTTCCTCTAGCAGGAGTTGTGACTGAAGCTTCTTCTCTTCATCCTGGTTGGAGAGCTCGCTCTCCTCCAGCTGTAGGCTGAAGTTTTCTTCCATCAGTTCTGAGCTGCTGCCGCTATCTCTGCACCAAGAGTCCACTCTCAAGCTGGATGTGGACGACTGCACGACGGACAGTTTTTTGCTCTGGCTGGATTTCCCGTCCAAGTTTGAGTCGTTGTATGTCAGGTCTTCATTGTCGCTGATGTGCGTAGAAGCTTGTTGATGAATTTTCTTTACTTCCTTAAAAAAGTCTTCAACTTCTCCATCATCAGCGCCACCTCTTGCTTTAACACTTCCCTTACCGCCTCCTTCCTGAAATGTAAACTCCTGACTCTTTTCCTGCTTCGGGGAAGTCTGGCTGTGTTCTATGAGGTTTTCAGGATTTTCTAGGGATGGATTTTCTTTCCCAGTGAGATCGATTGGGCTATTCCAACCCTGAAGGCCTCCTTCCTTCCTATCCCTAGATCGGTCTCGGCCCACCCGGGCTGGCGATGTACTGCTGTGGCGTGGCAAACATGTGAGACTGGATCTGGGCTTGCTTAATTTCTTCTCCTTCAATGGTTCTTCACGCTCACTTGCCGACTTTCGCCTCCATGTTGGCTCGGTGCTGGACTCCAAGATGGTTGCAAACTGCATATGCAGATCTGACTCAGCCTTCACCAGCTCCTGGGCCATCAGGACCCGGCCTTCGATGTACTTTTGCTCTTCTTGATCCTTCGGGGCCTCGTCGAGGTCCACGTTGAGGGAAAACATGAGGTCGTGATCTGAGATTCCGAACATGTCCATGGTCCGGAGGTGGGCAAGGTGCATGTCCAGGTCGGGGTCAGTGCTTCGGTGTTTGGCATGCAGAGACTGCAGAAGCAGCTGTGTGGAAGAGGACCTGGTGTCCTCCAGGCTGAAGAGCTCCCGCAGTTCCTGCTTGCTAAAGTAACGGAAAGGGTTCTTCTTGTCACCAGTGGTCTGCCGGATCAGCGAATCCTTGAAGATCTGCCGTCTGTAGATCTTCTCCTCCACTGTGCCGCATGTGATAAGTCGGTAGATGACCACGTTCTTTGTTTGGCCGATGCGGTATGCCCTGTCCACCGCCTGGGCGTCGGCCGCTGGGTTCCAGCTGGGATCATAGATGACCACCCTGTCAGCCGCTGTCAGGGTGATGCCGACACCACCTACCTGGGTGGTGAGAAGGAAGATTGAGTAGCTGTTGTCCGTCTGGAAAAGGGTAATTAGTCGCTCCCGCTCCGCCACCTGCGTGATGGTCCCATCCAGACGCAGGACTTTGAATCTTTGGTTCCTCAGGATGCGCTGGAGGATGTCCAGCACCATCCTGTAGTGGGCAAAGACCAGCGTGCGGTGACCTTCATCCCGGAGACGCTTGAGGAGAGCAACCAGGAAAGCCAGTTTACCGGACTCAGCTATCAGAGTGGCATCGGGAACATTGGTGATACTCTGACTTCCCATATCATCGTCGTTGTTGCTCTGCCGAGCCTCCCTGAGACCCAAGGTGGATGTGGCTCGCGCAGAGAGAAGCCTTGGGTGGTCGCACAACTTCTTTAGAATGGTCAGCTCGGCCAGAGGCGACCTGGAAGTCATGAGCAATTCCTTGATGTGTTCCAGGGAAATGAACTTCCAATAGATGTCCTCCTGGATGCCGCTGAGGTACGTCCACACAATGAGGTCATTTTTCCTGGTCAGTGTTGGCATGCTGGCCCCAAAGTCCTCCGTGTCCTCAGATTCCTTCTCCTTCTTCTCCCCAGCACTCTCAGGGTTTGGGTACTGCTGCACTTCAGCCTTTGTCCTGCGCAGAAAGTATGGTTGGATGATGGCCATGAGGTTCTCCGACATCCTGGACCCGAGGGCCTTCTCTCCTGGAGTGGCATCCTTCTCCCGAGCACGAGTGATAGGGTTTTCATACTGCATGTTGAAGGTTTTGGCCGTGCCCAGCAGAGTACCTTGACAGGCAAAGTCAAACAGAGCCCACATCTCTCGGAGATTGTTTTGGACAGGTGTGCCAGTGAGCAGCAATCGATTTTTGGATGGGATGGCGGAGGCGCACTTGGCCGTTTTGGTGGTGCTGGTCTTGATCTTGTGGGCCTCGTCCAGGATCATGTAGTCCCATTTGAACTCTCTGCCATGATAGAATGACAACTGCTGCCAGTTGTTCATGAGCATGGTGTACGTGGTGATGATCACGCCACTCCTCTTCTGGACCGTCTCCAGGTTCTCAGTCCGCTCAGCCTTGCTGGCGCCGTGAAACTCTTTGACCTGCATGCCGGGAGTCCATTTGTTAAACTCCTTGGTCCAGTTGGTGATGAGCGAAGTGGGCATGACCAGCATAGTGTGCTTGATCAGCTCATTGTCATACATTGCCGACAGGAAGGAAATTACTTGGATGGTTTTGCCCAGGCCCATGTCATCTGCCAAAATTCCACCTTTGCGCCCGTCCCTGTAGAGGCTGTACAAAAAGGCTACACCATGCCTTTGGTAGTCATACAGCTTGTTGTAGAGCTCTTTGTACAGCTTTAGACCACTCTTGTTGACGTCCACATACTCGGCGTCATTGTTATCCTCCAAATTCTGTGCCAAAAACTTCTCAATTTTCCCGATTCGCTTCTGCAGCTTGTCACTGCGGTGAATGTTGTAGGCCATCTTGAAGTGCTCCAGAGCTTTGCTCATCTCTCCCCGTTGGGCCGCATCTCTTCTGTCTTGGATGTGTCTGCAAGCAAAGAAGAGTCAGCACACTCTGAAGCTATCACCCGCGAGTGACATCATTAACTTATGACATCACTAACATGTGACATCATCACATCAAAGAGCAGTAGGAACCACACCAAAGCTTCAACTCAGCCGCAACTCAAACACTGACAGGCCAGCTGTCTAGATTAGCACCCTCATCCATGTACGTTGTCATAAAGACACATGCAGCATACAGATCCGTTGACACAATCAGACCTGGGCATTCGGCCCTGGTCCGTCTATCCGCCTGTGACAGACAACCATTTTGTAGGCAATAAACGGGAAACTTAAAAAAAATTGTTGGACTAAGCATAGTCCTAAGCCCATGTTTTCCACCTATGTCTAGGCTTCAATAGCTACGGAGAGGTTTCTGTAACAATAGTATTGTTAGATTGCGTTGTTGTTGTTGTTTGAGGGACAGATTTTAGTGAGGGAACAGGCGAGAAGAAGTGACGTTTTCCCTATGTTACGAGACTGAAACGGCTGGACTAAATGCGGCGAGGCACGAGGTCCTCAAAGGTACATAAAGGTCCAAAAGGTCCTGGAAGGTGCTAAAAGAAGATGCATTGAGTCCTGCCGCAGTGAGTCTCTCATTTCAAACATCGCTCAACAGGGATGGGGGCAGTGGTAGTTTGGTGAAGTTGGTAGTCAGACACGCTCACAGAAGCCTGTTTAAAATCATAGTCAAAGTATTCAGACCCCTTGAAATTTTCATTGCAGCCATTTTCCCCAAAAAGTTCATTTTATTTCACGTTAACGTACACTCAGCACCCCGACAGAAAAAAACAGAAATGTAGAAATGTTTGCAAATTTATGTTTTGCTGTAGGGATTGTATTGGGCAGGTGATGAGTAGTGTCTGGCTTTCTCCACACATACCTCTTAGAATTAACACCAAAAAGTTCAATGGAGTAAGATCGCTGCCAAAAAGGCATATCCGTGATTTAAAGATTCATATCCATAATAGTAAAAGGTATATCCGTGATTAAAGATTCATATCCGTAATAGTAATAATTTGTGAGTACAAATCAAAATTGTGACGGTTTGACTTCTTTTCTTGAGAGTACGAATCAAAATTTTGAGGGTTTGACTTCTTTTCTTGTGAGTACGAATAAAAACTGTGAGTGCCATTGTTTTGTGAATACAACTCTTGCTTCTACGACTACGAATCTTCACTACGCACAAATTGCCAGTTTACGGCAAATCACTTATGTGAGGACGAATCTGCACAACATGCAAATTTGGATGTCACGCAGAACACAGGCAGGTCCGAAGGGGAGCTAATCGATCCGCGATTCCTCTCCCCGCGCATGCGTAGAGAAGAAAACAAAGATGGCGAACGCGAGCGTATCGGACGGCGCTTCCAGCGGCTCAGTAGACGCATCTTCACAGCAGGTAAAGTCAGCAACGTGTATATCCAATTTATTAATATGTATTTCATAACGTCGTTCTGTCTCAAATAATAGCTTTGGACTCAGGCTTACGGCGATAGATTGCAATCTAATGATGCGTTTCACTGTTAGCATTAGTACTTGGCTAATGTAGCTCTGTTTTCAACGTATCTGTCACCATACTGTAGTTTAGTCACTTGTACCCACAATTCAGCACGTTAACAAAAATGTATGTATTGTATGCATGCTGTTAATAGCTCTTGCTAAATTGGGCGCTCCATTTTATTAATTTAAGTAGTCTCACAGAACTCCAAAAAACAAGGACATTATAGTGTGCTAATGTAAAAGAAAAAAAACTTGAGCAAAATGTCCCATAATGTGCTTTTACTCTTTTAGACATGTCGCTGAGTCCGATTGTCTTTAATCGAAATGTAGTGACACGAAAGGGTAGTGAGGTTTTATATTTTATAAAATTGTATTGTATTGTATATTCTAACAAATTATTGATTGTATATGAACAAAAAGAGCAAATCATTATATATCATTACACATTAACCAAGTATTTAATGGATTTTGAGTTACACTCCCCAAAAATCCCAGTTTACAATGCTGTACTGCTAAAATATTATTGACTGTCGGGATATCTATTTTGAAGGTTTCATGCACAAGCCAACAAAGTTGTGCACATTTTAATTGAAAATATCAATGCAATTTATTTGTTTTCTTTTATAGTAGTAGCAACAAGATAGCTCATGTCATGCCTGAAGAACAGTAGCAGTATTGATTCGATCAAAAAGACGAGGGTAACACTAATTCATTTTCTTTTCAACATACGGCATATTGTCATCTCTGTCCTATGAAAAACACGTATGTCCAATTTTTTAAATGTTTTTAATTTTCATGTTTATGCGATGTCTGTAAAGCGGAAACACTATTCACGTAAAATAATAAAATTGAAAAAAAATGGAGATAAGTGTTTTTCACATGGCAGCGACGATATGCAGCTAACAATATACATTTTTAATTCAGAGCCACATTTATCGATGTTATCATTTAGTTGAATAATTTATTTTGATTACATATCGAAGTTACCATCATCTCAAACAGTATACACTGCCTGATAAATATTTTTATGTAATTATATTTTCAGAAATGTAGCCAGTCATGTCCAGGATGATCTCTTTGGTGACGGTCGCAACTCTGACCCTGCATGCTGACTTGAAGTGTAACGGCAAGTCACTGGTGAGGGCTGAGATCCAAACGGAGTGGGCTGAAAAAACAGCAGAGTTGGAGATGGAGGCAAACACTGATGACAATCTAGATCGACGATGAACACATGCCCTCAGATGGACTGCCTGACTTGGGGGACGATGTCAATGACGACGTGGAGATTGAAACAGAGCCACGAGAAAATTACAACATAGAAATTAAAATATTTGACAAAATCATGAGTACTATATTGCATAATTATGCAACACATCAGAGTATAATAGACATCAATTATTTCACTGAGTATATTATTTTTAGGTAGGCATAACATTTATTATTCAGTATCATTGGACGCGATGAACAGGCAATACTTTTTGTGTGTGAAATTGTATTTGTGTACATCAGTTTCAATCAGTTGAAATCTGATTTCTGACACCACACATGAAGAATTTACACATTGTTTGATACATTTTCTAGGGACGTAACGATTAATCTAAAATCAATTTAAACTGCATAAAATATGCATCGATGTAAAAAATAAATAAATAAAAGAGATTAGAATGGATTCGCAACACCATGTTAACAATAGCCGCTCTCAAATTATTTGGCGCAAATTTTTCTCTCAAAAATGCCTCATCTCCCGCTGGAGAAAAAAATGATTGATGCCAAGGAAGGGTGAAATATGTTTACAAATCCGGTATTTCCTTTACTATTTATAGGTAGTTTCATAGTATTAGTGCAACTCAGCATAGTATATTGTTTTTTAGTTCCATTTTAAACTGCACTAAACATTCAGCAATAAAATAATTACGGTCACAATTCAATTTCAATTACTGGTACTCCACTAAAAACAAGTTAGGAATGCTGGTACAACCTGCACAGTTTAGTACAAGTTGAATGTACTATTATCTTGTCTTTATTCTTTTGTACGATTAAAGAGATCTAGCTGTAAGCTATTGATAGTCATATAAGAGCAGCAGCTTGCTGGTGCGATTATGCCGCAATTTACATATGATCCGATGAGTCAACTAATCGCAACTCCTGTTGGTGAATAGTCGACTAGCAAAATAATCATTTGTGGCAGCCCTATTTGACACTTGAATCTGGGCTGGAGTAAATCGTTACATCCAGGACATTTATAGTGGATCTATTAAAATAATTTCCGGAGAAAACGTAATGGGGTATGCTGAACAGGTAGAGGTTCTGATGATACTGCAGTGGACTTCGGGGGTGGTTTACAAAGTGCTGCAGCTGGGCTGATTTGCTCAGAATGAAGAAACTACAAAAGAAAAAGAGATCATTAATAGGATTAAGGGTAATAGGATTCAGATGGTTTTATATCATGCAACCACTTGTCAAAATAAAATTGAGTAAAGTCAACGTTTTTTTTTCCAGTCTACTGACAAACTATAATTTGATGCATATAAAACACACAGTGACATTTCATATATTTTTCTAGAATACACAATCACAAGTTTGCTCCATGGGGCGGATTCATAATTTGCTCTTATTATGCATACTAGATGTTATATAGAGACTCAACTGTTGTACAACTAGGTACCAATAAAGCTGCTAGTGGTTGGATATGCCAGAGTTACCGAGGAGACGTAGAGTGAACTTCCAGTCAGCCCTGTTTTAATGTTGAGTCACCTGCATTAAAGCCAACTCCGATGAAGCTGACGTGTGTGCATATATTTATTAATATTCAAAGATATTACACTACCAACTCGTAAAAAATATACACAACACACACTATCTCAGTGTCTACAAACACGGTATACTGTACTTATGAATATGTAATATTTGTACCAAAAAACATGTAAGGACGACAACAACACTCAGTAAGATGTTAAAGCGGATAAACCTCACTTGTGCCACTACATTTCAGTTTAAACTAGTTCGCAGAATAACAAAATAGCCCTTTGTGATATGTCTTCACTATACAAGAAATTATGTGCAACATTTTTTCTTTTGCATCAAACACTACATGTTTTTTTTTTTAGTTCTGTGAGAATACTTAATTAATCAATAAAAACGGAGCAACCAAATTAGCATGAGCTATTAACAATATCCATACAATACATTTTTGTCGACGTGATAAATTGTGGGTACATAGACACGTTGAAAAGAGAGCTACATTAGCCAAGTACGAACAGTGAAACGCATTATTAGATTGCAACCTATCGCCGTAAGCCTGACTCCAAAGCTATTATGTGAGACAGAACGACGTTATGAAATACATATTAATAAATTAGATATACACATTGCTGACTTTACCTGCTGTGAAGATGCGTCTCCTGAGCCGCTGGAAGCGCCGTCCGGTCCGCTCGCGTTCGCCATCTTTGTGAATCGCGGGTCAATTAGCTCCCCTTCGAACCTGCCTGTGTTCTGCGTGAGGTCATCCTAATTTGCATGTTGTGCAGATTCGTCCTCAAAAAAGTGATTCATCCTAAACTGGCACTTTGTGCGTTGTGAAGATTCGTAGTCACAGAAGCGAGAGTTGTATTCACAAAACAATGGCACTCACAGTTTTTATTCTTACGCACAAGAAGAGAAGTCAAACCCTCACAATTTTGATTCACTCTCAAGAAAAGAAGTCAAACCCTCGCAATTTTGATTTGTACTCACAAATTATTACTATTACGGATACGAATCTTTAATCACGGATATGCCTTTTACTATTACGGACACAAATCTTTAAATCACGGATATGCCTTTTTGACAGCGATCTTACTCCATATCATCAGACCAGATAATCTTATTTCTCATAGTCTGGGGGTCCGTCATGTGTTGTGGCAAACTCAGTGCGGGCTTTCATGTGTCTTGCACCGAGGAGAGGCTTCTGTCGGGGCACTCTGCCATAAAGACCCGACTGTTGGAGGGCTGCAGTGATAGTTGACTTTGTGGAACTTAAACTTTTTAACGTAGGGTTTTAGACCGGCCCATTTTGACGGCTTGTGCTTTGGCAAAGACGTCATCGCCTAAAATGATTATTCGCTGTTTGAGTAGCTATTAAAGGTATTTTATTTATTAAAAGTCTGGTTCTGAGTACATTTGAAATTGAATTATGTAATGTAGCACCTCCCTCTGGGACCACCAGTTCATTGAGTCCTGTCATTCCTCCTCTGAGGTAAACGGGTCGCGATAGCTCTTCACTGGAGAGAGGCTGCTCTTGCTTGGACTCGCTGTCTCAATCATCCGTAGACTCAGACTTGTCAACATTTTGGAACAGATGTAATGCTTCCTCTACTGTAAAACTTTTTTTTTTTATTGCACATGGTGACTTCTGAAAAATCAATGCTGTCGCTGAAAAGTTATAAGGACTCAAATATTTTTATACTTATTTTAATACAACAAAATGGGAGCACGAGAATAATATTCATGCAGACACAGATGAAGTTGAAAGGCCAATAACATCCTTTATGCACACAGAGTAACAAGAACACTTCAAAAGTTTGAGAATGTCAAACTAAGGCTGTGTGAGTTATAGTTGAACAAACAGCGCCCTTGTGTGGTTGACAGCTGCATTATTACATCAGCACACGCTGCTCATCAAAGTAGACTGTAAAACCTATTATCTGGGTAGGCAACACAGCAGTGATAGCTCCATGTACTGTCCTCTCACCTCTTCTTCACGAATACGTGCAACCACACACATAAAAATGATCCAGAAAAATACCCCCAAATAATTGATAGAAATTCCCTGAAGTAAAATTCCTTCAAAATGGTGCTCGACATGACCGGAAGGTGCGTTGCCCTAGGAGATTTTACCGGAAATATGTCACACCCACTCGGTGCATATACGTTTAGTCCATTATGTAGAAAATAATTCCAATGGATTCTTGTTCCTGGAGAGAAATAATATCATCATGTAAAGCTTGGACTCGTATTACTGTCCAATTTTTCCAAAATTGAAAGGCAAAATCTGCACAAAACTACACGGTTGTTTGTCATGTCATGTCATGTCATCTTCCAAACCGCTTATCCTATACAGGGTTGCGGGGAGTTGCTGGAGCCTATCCCAGCCGTCAATGGGCGAAGGCAGACTACACCCCGAACTGGTCGCCAGCCAGTCGCAGGGCACAACGGTTGTTTGTTTCTCTCACATTTAATCTGACATAAAAATGACTCCTCAAATAAATACTGTATGTAGTTTTTGTAACCCTGCTGGTGTAAAGCACGCCGGCTCAGAATTGCATTTCGTAACGTTTGGGTTTATTCAGGACGTCTGCACTGTCGTAATGCTAGTTGCTACAGTGCACCAATGCATTGGTATACAGGAAACAGGGGGGGAAGCGTTCTTGACCAATCACTCTACAACACTAGTGTATTCAATAACAAGGTTGATGCACACGTTTCTTGTTTTGGAGTTATGTATGTAACCTGGAGTTACTTACACGTCGAACGTGAGAGGGAATCTTGCTCTTCTGGAACATTCTCAAAATTTAAAACCTTATGATAAATGCTAACGTTTCACCAATATCCATGACTTCAATAAATGTGTACATTAAACACAAGCACAAAAATTAAGAGAAAAGTGCAATAGTATTCTTTTTAAATAGGGAGTTACTTTTCAGTCAGTCAGAGAGAGAGAGAGAGAGAGAGAGAGCTTGTTTTTTTTAGACCAGTGTTTTTCAAACTTTTTTGAGTCAAGGCACATTTATTTCATTGAAAAATCCCGCAGCACACCACCAGCTGAAATTGTGAAAAAAAAAATATTATTTTAACAATATAAGTGTTATATTGTTTATATAAGCATTTTTAACATTGAAGAATGACGTTATATTATAACGTCTTGAATAGGAATTAAATAAACACAGAGAAAAAAGTATTTTATAATGTTTCATATTGATTCTTACTCAGTGTGAAACATGAGCCTGTTTGGATAAACATGCGTCACTAATTCGCTTGTCTCTAAACAAAGACAATTAGCTACCTGCTGCTGCTGCTGCCACCTGCTGGTATGGAAGAATACTACAATGTAGTAAAGACAGGATTACGCTGCCAGGCGCTAGACCGCACAGGCATACAAATTAGATCATTTCCCACGTACGGCACACCTGACAATATCACACTGGTGTGCCGCGGCACACAGTTTGAAAATCACTGCTTTAGACTATGACCATGTATGAAATACAGTGTACGATATTCATTCACACCACAGTGAGGTCTACTAAATAACGTTAGAGAGGAAGTCCCAAAAATTTTCTTTACAAGAATATGTTCTACGGAGGCATTCTGATTTATATTGTGTTTGTGGAATACAAATTAAGCAGCAAAATCCACCTGTTTTTATCCATCGTAGGGGGCGGCCATTTTGTCACTTGCTGTCAAATAAAAATGACATCACATTTGCTCAATGCTCAGATGATGACCAATCATGGCTCCTCTTCAAGAAACCAGTGAGCCGGGATTCAGTCAATAGAAAGAGACAAAATGACCACCCCCTGCAATGGCTAAAACCTGCTGCTTAACTCATATTCCACAAACACAATATTAATCAGAATATCATGTTTAGGCTAGTGAAGGTGCATAGGACTTATTGCAAAGAATTTAGGACTTCCCCTTTAAATACAGTACACTTTTCAACTCTAGAGGTCATAGAGGAAGACCGGGGATCCCGAATTGCCCCTACTGCTTCGCGTTTCAAAATCCATCATTGCACTTATCTAGCAGCAGAATTAATGATTGTACCATGTGCTAACTGGTATAATAAAAGTGCACCAAATAGCGAAGAACTAGAGTCCACCCATTCCCTTATTAAAAGTTCTTGCGGTGCCTGTCGCTCTATGTGAGAAGTGCACCACTCAAAAAACAGAACCAAACGTGGAGTTCCCTCAACTTTGACATTTTGCTATGACAATTCCTGTCCCATGCACGTCCCTTCCTTTCTGCTCTCTCGACAGTGACCTGAGGTGATGCAGAGGGTCGTGCCGCTCATCCAACATGTCTGCAGCAGAGATGAGGTTTGACAGCAGACCCCTCTCCCCCAGTTTGGCCTGTCAGCATGTCCTGCTCTGTCTGCCTCTCCATCCATGCAAAGCACCCTCAATCATCTTTCGATGTAACTAAACAACAAAGACAGATAACCTGTGAGCTATACCCTCGAGGACAGCTACTTCAACTTTATGTATTGTGCTGACGTTTAGAAGTGGTAAACAGAGCAGCTCGTGGACTTGCTTTTTTTCCCAACAAAATCCTGAGCTGAATTTTAAGGCTCTTTAAATAGAGGTGTAAAAACATTGGGCTGCATTTCACGGTGCCTTTGAACAAAGCTTTTAGCAGCTTTATCCACCACTTCTAAAGAGTATAGAGAGCACCTGAGCAGTTATCAGCACAAGGCAGATGCCAATAAGCTGACAGCTTTAGCAAGAGAGGTTTAACCTGTATCTGGGAGAGTTTTTTGGGCTTTCAAGCTTGGTTAAATCATGATTCTACACACACCACCGAAATAAATGCACCTTTAACCCCATCACATTAGGCACGTTGAGGTTTTTTAGGTGTTGTTTTCATATGTGCAAATATTGCAAGTTAGAAACGGCACTGATGAGGCTGTTTAAAGGGGAAGTCAGCCCAAACATATTTTTTTCCAGAATACGTGCTATCCAGGCCCACTAGGCCAAACACGGCATTCTGATTAATACATATAAATGTATTACATATATAAATACATTAAAAATATATCATTTGTGAGTACAAATTGTGGTTGTGGAACATAAGTTAAGCAGCAAAATGCACCCACTTTTAGCCATCTCAGGGTGCGGTCATTTTGTCACTTCTGTCGACTGAAGATGACATTGAAGTTGCTCAGGGCTCAGATAATGACCAAATCTTGGCTCAGCTTCAGAAAACAGGTGAGCCGTGATTGGTAGGTGCATAGAACATAATATTGTAAAGAAAACGTTTGGGTTGACTTCCGCTTTAAAGGGGCTCAGCTTCAGAACACAGGTGTGCTGTGATTGGTCGTTATCTGAGCTCTGAGCAACTTCGATGTCATCTTCAGTTGACAGATGTGACAAAATGGCCGCCCCCTGAGCTAGCTAAAAATGGGTGGATTTCTCATATTCCACAAACGCAATATTAATTAGAATGCCGTGTTTAGACTAGTGGTCCTGCATAGAACATATTCCGGAAAATATATATATTTGGGTTGACTTTCTCCTTAATGTTCAAATTTAACCTGACATATACATATATCAGTTATAAAATGTATGTATATAGAAAGCCATAGAAAATGTTTCATTCTATTGTTGGAGAAGTGTGAAAGTAATTCTAAAATAATTTTTTTATGCTTATTCTGTTCTCGATACACTGTAAAAAACTATTATAAAAAAACATGTTAAACCTACCTGATTATTTTAGATAGAGGAATTATGAAATTACAGCGGGTATGCAATTACAGTGGGTATGCAAAGTATTCAGACCCCTTGAAATTTTTCACTCTGTGTCATTGCAGCCATTTCCCCCCCAAAAAATATTTTTATTGTTTTAAAAGGCTTCAGTGTAATATGACTGTAAATCTCTGACTTCCACTGTAACTCTTTTTACAAATATGTACAGTATCTCCCCGCAGTCACTAAGCTTTGAGAAAAAAGGGATGCCATCGTCTGTTACTGCATTGAGTACCTTGGGCAAAGGCAAGAAGACTTTTTCCAGTATTGCCAGATATGTTGTTGAATGATAATGATTGATGCTCTCCTACACTCTGTTTCCTCTCCTCTATCCTTTGTCCTCTCCTCTCTGCTCAGTTACAGCATGGAAATGTAGATGCAACAAGAATGATATTTTGAGCCCAGGAATTGTTGAAACAATGCATTTGTTTGTTTCTTTTCAACATGGAGGATGAATATGAGGAGCACTCCGACCAAATCATGAAGGCGCTTGTGATCCAGCAGGCTGAGGAGGCACCAGCAGAAGTGTCGTGATTGAGGGGAACTAAGTACTGACAGGGTTTGGATGCTGAACCAGTGCATGCGTTCTATTGACGGGATTAATCCTTTTCCTGGAGCATACCCGCAAATCTAATGAGGATTAGTTGCATTTTTAAAAAAATGATGCAAGGATGGTTTCATGTCATTATTATTGCACAACATATTTTCTCTTATTTAGAATCAACGGTTTATAATTGATATCATTATTATTATTACATTTCCTTTCCAATTTTGTCCCAAGTCACTGATGATGTCGAAGTGGGTTCAGCTGCTATTTAGCGATGTTGTCATTATGACTGTGAAAGTGACTGTGATTTACTGCTGATAATTTCAGTGTGTACCCTACTCTTGCCTAAAGTGAACTGGGATAGGGCAGACTCCAGTTCCCCATGACCCTAAACAGGATAAGGGGAATAAAAAAATCAATGGGTGGTATTTCATCCCCCAAAACAAAACAAAGGTTTGCCCACAAAATTAGATTTGAATGTATTTATCTTAAAGAGGAATATTGATTCAATCAATTCAGCTTTCCTCGTAGTCTCAACCCACTTAACACAATACCTTGCTCACTGATGAGAAATTCAAAGCTCCGCCCCCTTTCTTTATTTTCATAGATCAGATACCTGTACTGTAATAACTGCAAAACCAAAGTTTCCCAAATTGATTTGTCTTCTTGACAGTCATATCAGATTGATTCTTCTCCCCCTCTGCATTTATATTTCCTTTATTTTTCAGGTTGTCTCAGGCCGTCTTGAAAAAGTCTTTATTGAACGGAAAGCAATATCCTCATAGACGCATTGCAAAACACTCAGCTGAGGCATATTGTTACCATAATATTATGTGCTTTCTTCTTTCCCTGCCCATGTTCATTCCTCAGATATTCTACCAGTCAAAAAGCAAGGCACATCTTCTCATTCAGTAGCAGGAGAAAGTATTTTATAGCACGGCAAATTCATAATGCTGGCTATTATAGCAATGATGAAGCTAATCTAAATTACAATTTTGATAACAGAGCCTTTTTCTTATAAAATGAGAAAATACTGTATATTCTAATTCCCTTTGAAATATGATTTCTTTGAGGGAGAAAAACAAACTTGGACTGGAATCTGGGACACAGAGGAACAGACACAATTCTTGTCAAGTATTGATTTAGTTCCAATGTAGTACCTTCCTGCTCAAGTAGACATCCTTTATTAGCACCAGATGAGGAAAATTAACATTTACACTTTGCAATTGGAAACAACAATCTTTGATATGCACTAATGAATGTCAGAATGAGGGAGGTGGACATAAACGAGCCCCTTGAGTAGGTGAAGTACTTTGTGGATTGTGAATCTTGAGAAACATTCATTCATTCATTCATTATCCATACCGCTTATCCTCACAAGGGTCGCGGGCGTGCTGGAGCCTATCCCAGCTGTCTTTGGGCAGTAGGCAGGGGACACCCTGAATTGGTTGCCAGCCAATCGCAGGGCACACAGAGACAAACATCCGCACTCACAATCACACCTAGGGGCAATTTAGACAGTCCAATCAACTTACCATGCATGTTTTTGGAATGTGGGAGGAAACCGGAGTACCCGGAGGAAACCCACGCAGGCACGGGGAGAACATGCAAACTCCACACAGGGAGGCCGGAGCCAGGATCGAACCCACGACCTCTGAACTGTGAGGCGGACGTGCTAACCAGTCGACCACCGTGCCGCCTTGAGAAACATGATCCTTTTAATGGAAAATTCAACTTATTTTCTATTCATAGCCAGATCTCTAGTGCTGTATCAATGGTGATAAGTCATCAGTGAATCATCATTGACCGATAAAGCCCACACCGCAGACTGACATCAAATCAGTCGTTGTGGAATACTCACTTTCATGGCGATGTGACCACTATTTAAGCTTACTTCCTCTCCATCTTCAGATGAGCTGTGTCACTCAAGGCAAGTGCGGTGGTACACCCTGGGCAAGATTAAAATGTATGGATATGCTCATGCTGATATCCAATCAGCATGAGCATATCCATAAATTTGCCAATCAGTAAAAACAAAAAAAATTTCCCACGCTTTCTCCTCAGCAACTGTCTCAGTGTTGTGCTGGCATTACTTCACATCTTAATTAGGTGTACAAATAACCTATAACTCAGTTATGGATTTAGAAAAAAAAAATCCAGTAAAAAAATGTACATTGGACTTTAATTTGTCTGTGCCAAGCAGCTGAAAGAATTGTTTCAGTGAGACCAAACAGATGTTAACTGCACTGTAGCTCTGTGCAAGTCATGTGTTTGATCATGTGACACACATTGAACGCAAGCAGTTAGTGAGTTTCCCAGCACATTTTTCACGGTCCCGCTTTCAGCTACACAAGTGTAACATTGTCTTGTCTCCGCTCCCTGACGATTGCATTTGACAGCTGAGGGGAATTTATGGAGAACAGTCGCTAGGGTACATTATCATTGCACTCATGTGCCACTGTTTCTTCCATTAAATGTATTCATGATTCAAATTAGCTTTCTCTCCTCAACTGTCATTGTATTTCCAAGACTCTGCAAAGGAGATACTGCAGCCCCAATAAATGCTGTGATGGTGGGGGAAATTGGAGTTTTATATAAAAGGAATAACAGACAGAGACATTTTTTTGTGGGAGTTGGAGGGGGGCGCAGTCTTATCACCATCTACTGCAACTGCTGGAAACTAATTAGCATCCAGAAAAGTGCTTTTCCACTTTATTGGTTCCTAATTGTCGCTTTCTCCAACTAAATAGCTTCCTCCCCCGCAAGATAATGATGCAATACCCTCCTACATCTGCAGACAGTCAGTCTAGAGATAGAGAGGAAGATATTGGCAGAAAGTTACTGGAGCTGTTCATCTACATGCTACACCATGCTTTTCCTCTATCATCCAGTGTGCTCAGGTTGCATTGCATGAGGAGAGAAGAAATGGAATAAATAAGACAGAAAATACTGGGCACGACTTTACTTTGAAGGAGAATTCCTTGAACCTCAAAGAAAAAGAAGAATAAATCTGAATGGTGTCAAGTTGAACTGTTGCAACACATGAAAAGACACCTTCATGTATTTTTTATACATCGTGGTCAAAAGATGCACTTTTCATCATATATTGACCATCCTCATTTTATTTCTGCCTGGAATTTTTGTTGACACCGACCGCAACATTGCAGCCAATTTACCTTCACATTTAAATACGTTGATTAATAGTATTAGAAAGGCATGACACTTATCAGTTGTGAAGCTTTTAAAAATGGAATAGATGAACAGCATTTCAATACTCCAAACTCAAGGTTCATAATAGGTGGAGGTGGAGGTCCCTATAGTTTTGTAGTTGAGGATGACCCTTGACCTTCTTCATCAAAAGAATTGTGCTCATATGCATGAACCGATGAGCACACAGTGTTGTAGAGTTAATTCTTCCAGGGAGTATCCCTGCCGTAAGCCTAGTCAAACAGTGGTTAATATATTCCACCTGCGTATGTCATTAACATGTACAATTATACAGCTCTGATGATGGAGATACTAGAGTAGACAGATGTTAACACAGAAGGAGAGGTGCGCCCATCTAATCATGAAGACATGGTTAATAAATAATTTAAAAAAAAAAAAAGCCAAACTGACAGTCTAAAATGCATCCTCTCAGGAAACAGGGGGGCCAGCTATGGTTGTGGTTTTGGATGCAAAAACTGTCAGTTCCTTTTGTGCTTCCTCCTTCTTCCTATGACGTTTTAACGATAGGTTAGCCATTGTTGTTATTATGACACAAAACAATAATGCTCTTCATCAATTCATCATCAAGTGAATAATGACAGTGATTCGTGTCAAAGTTGTTATTCTTCACACGTAATTCAATGTTGTTGTTATTTGTGTTTGTTGCTATTTGTGGTGTACTATACATTCTTTGTCTTCTCATACTGTTCTCTTAAGGACCCGTGTTTGAGGCTAGGGCATCATTTTGTAGTGAGTGCTTAAATTGATCATAAACTAAGGCTACAGATTTGTGGCGTTTACAATATGTTAGTGTCCCATGATGCCAGTTCAAACTTTGAAGTTTGGAGGATTTAGGTTGAATTCTGAACTGTACAATCTTAAGAATACACCATTTTCCACTGTTTGTATAAAAACATTGTCCGAGATGAGATCAGCAAAGTCCGCTGATAGTGTAGTGGTACACACGCCTGAGTTGTGTGCGGGCAGCGTGGGATCGATTCCCGCTCAGTGACAGTGTCTATGTGTGCCCTGCGACTGGCTGGCGACCAGTTCGGGGTGTAGTCTGCCTTCGCCCATTGACGGCTGGGATAGGCTCCAGCAACTCCCCGCGACCCTATATAGGATAAGCGGTTTGGAAGATGACATGACATGAGATCAGCAAAACAATCAGCTTTTATCCCATATCAGGCTTCCTGTTTTTTTCCTCATGTACAGAGGGAAAATAACAATGTCAATGAAGTATCATATTGTATCTACAGGATAGAATGAAAGCTGTCGCAATTTAGCACAAGGATTCATATAGAAGTACTACTATGAATGATCAGATGAATGGGTTTGAGGCTGGTGGTGAACCATTCAAGGCAGATTGTGTCTTGGATTGCCAATAACTTGAACAGGTCTGTGCTGTTAAAATGCGATACAATATAAAATGAGGTCTCTATTGAATGCTATTAACCCATTAAGGACAGGAGCACATAACCACGTTTCTCCCTTGAAAGCCTGGAGAGCGTATACATCATTTTCTTTTTTTAATCAAATCCTCAGTCTCTTAGCCCATGAAATGCATCAGAATATACATGTGACGCTGTCGTGAGTTGTCGGAGCATAACCGGGACTTTTTCGAGGAGCAATGGCGGCAAAGTCGACCGCGGGTACCCTGATATAAGTCACGGCAGTGATATAGACGACACGCTTGCAGACTTTAAAGCTGTGAAACAATCCAAAGGTGATGTATGGTTAAGATATATGTTTGTAGACAGTGACGATTTCAATGTCTTTGTAAGAGAACACAGCGTGGTAATTACCACTCCATTTTGTAAAATTAAAAACAGTGCTTCACTTGCATCTTCAATTGAAACAGTAAATATGAATAATCCCGGGCCTGTGTGAAAGCCACATGTCTAAGCTCTCAAATTTTGGGGTAATTATGTTTATCTGCTACAGGATCTGAGATATTAATTATTTTGTAGGTGGTGAAAATGTCAGGTTTTCAAGGGTGATTCCAAAGACGACCGTAGGTTTTAGAGAGATGTCTCAGGAGGGGCTTCAGGCCTTAAAGGGGTAAAGATGATAATGTGACAGCCCAAGATAATATCATGAGATCTATTTATTCTACAAATCTGTCTCTCACTGGCCCCCAAAAGAGAACCTATTTTATAATTTTAACAATGAATATAGAGTCCTATATCTAATTAAACGTGGTGTTTGTGGCTGCTGCGTTGATATCATGACCAATTTATGCTAGAGTGTAAGTGTAACTAAATGTGTGGAGTTTTTTCGGAATGCAAATTCAACAACAACAAAAAAAAAAATCTGGTAAATCTGCCTGTGGCCCCGTCACCTCTGAAAGACTGCTTCTGTGTTCACCCTTGTTTTGTCCATGTCCTAACTTTTGTTGCTAACCGGTGGTGGATATTCTGTGATAGTTTCTGCAAAGCTCCTGAAGTGCAAGGAAGCATATCAGCGAGGGGCGGGGGGTGTGGTTGTGTGTGTGTGTGTGTGTGGGGGGGGGGGGGGGGGGGGCGGTGCGAGTGCAGACCAAACGACTGACACTTCATTGGTCACACCTTCTGTCTTTGATTGGTTGTGTTTCCTCAGACATGGTGGTTTCTTAAAAATGTACAGAGGTGGGTAGAAACGAGTTACATTTACTCCGTTGCATTTACTTGAGTAAGTTTTGGGAAATTTTGTACTTCTAGGAGTAGTTTTAAATCACTATACTTTTTACTTGAGTAGATTTGTGAAGAACAAACTGTACTCTTAATCCGCTACATTAGGCTACATTAAACCCGTTACTTAAATCCACTCCGCATCCGTAGACGTCCCTCTCTTCCTCTCTCTCTCTCTGTCTCAGAGAAAGGTGTATTTATTTTGTCAGAGACCTGCGCCAGGCTCTACCATGTGACTGTGTTTCACCAATCAAACGTAGCGATATGGCAGCCTCGTCACGTGATCATATTCAACTTAAGCTGCGGGAAATAGTTGTTTTCGGATGAAACGGATCGAAAATGTCTGCATCTGCAGCCTGTGAGAGACTTTTCAGTCATGCTGGACTCCTGTTCACTGCTAAACGATCACAACTTCACTGTAAGAACCTTGAGAGCCAACTAATGTTAAAGCTTAGTGACATCACTGAGTGATGTTTGCTTTGCATGTTTTGTCACATACACACAGACTGAAACACACCCACATACACCCCACCACACACACACACGCCCACACGCACACACACACGCACCCTGTTGTGTCTTGGTACAGAACATAATGTGCCTTTAAGAGGTTGGTCCTGGTTGGGTCACGTGTGACATTGGCAATTCTGAAAGGCTCCTTTCACCGAAGTATACCGTGAAAACCCATAAAAATAATCACTTAAAACTTGTTTTTATCAATTTTGTAACATGATCCAGTTTTAAATATGTTATGCTATTTGGTAAAGAGTTTTGACGATGTATATTTTTCCAGATAGCAGCAACACAACACCTTTAAACACATTCTTTAGGGCGGAGGGCGGGAGTGGGTCTTCCTTTTTATGTTGTTTATGTTGTGTTTTGGACATTTTTTACTGGACAGCACTTTTAGTTGCATTCTTTTTGTATGAAAAGTGCTATATATATAAATTTGATTTGATTTGATTCTTTTATGACAGTTCCATGGATTGTGAGAAGAAAAATGAGATACAAAGTCATTATAATAGAGATCTACTCTGCAGTGATGTATCAGATCAGACAGAGGAACTATTTCTAAGATGCAGGGCTCTATTTTCGTAGACAGCGCAGCTGCGATCGAGCGTAAAACTGCCACGTCTTGTTTTCTGTGTCGATGCAAGCCTTGTTGCGCCTGTTTGGGAATTTTGATCATGTCTTTGAACCATGTTGGGGGCTCCGGCGTACAGCGAATGACTCATTTGACATGTGTCTGGCGCGACTGAGATTTTGGTGGAGGAAATTCATCCAAACTATACACATGCAGGAACCACGTCTTCTTTGCCAGCCACGTTCACTCACTGACTCGTTCGTGAACGGGAAACGCAGCACGTTCACACACTGACTCGTACATCTAGGGGAACTGCAGTATGTTCACTTGCTGACTCATTCGTGAACGGTAACTTACGTCACTGATTACTTTGTGAACGCCAATAGTGTGGCAGTATGTTCATAAAATCCTTCCTCCATCTGACGCCGGCTGCTGATTGGTTGTTAGCGAAGATAGACGACATGCGCGTGGCTGAGCTCAAATGAACGGAGAAAAAAACGAATCGCTGTGTTCTGTACCTGTTCTTTGCTTGAATAAAGGTGTATATACATATATAAAAAAGAATGAAACACTTGAGAAAGTGATCCATTCACTTACGTTCACTGAAAATATTCTTTATTATTGAACGAATCGTTCAAGAACGACTAAACACTACTCCTTTCATCTTAGGCAGCTGGCAATGGTAAAGTCCCTCTTTTCTCATCAGCACTTAGAAACAGTAATCCAAGCCTTTGTTACATCTCGACTAGATTACAGTAATGCACTTTATTTTGGAATCGATCAGTCTTTCCTGCGTCTCCAGTTGGTCCAAAATGCTGCTGCTTGCATCCTAACTGAAGCTCAGAAGAGGGTGCAACATAACCCCAATTCTGGCCTCCCTTCACTGTCTCCCAGTGCATTTTAGGGTTCATTTTAAGATGCTTCATTTGTCTACAAATCTTTAAATGGCCTTTCCCCAGCCTCCCTCTCTGAGCTCCTCCACCCGGACACACCTGCCTGGTGCCTCAGGTCTGTCGACCAGGCTGTACTTGGGGTGCTGAGGACTAAGCGGAGCCTCAGAGGGGATCGAGCCTTTTCTGTTGCCGGTCTTTCCCTCTGGAATGACCTTCCTTTAAATGTTAGGCAAGCCCCCTCATTGTCCGTTTTTAAAACTCCTTTGAAGACACATTTTATTCTTACGCTTTTGACGGAATGTGAAATTGACACTTTTCTGCTGTTTTTCCGGTGTCTACTGAACATGTGTCATCTTCCAAACCGCTTATCCTATACAGGGTCGCGGGGAGTTGCTGGAGCCTATCCCAGCCGTCAAGGGCGAAGGCAGACTACACCCCGAACTGGTCGCCAGCCAGTCGCAGGGCACACACAGACACCGTCACTGAGCGGGAATCGATCCCACGCTGCCCGCACACAACTCGGGCGTGTGTACTACTACACTATCAGTGGACAGCTGTCTACTGTACAGTATTTAATAAATTGTGGTTAAATTTGTTGCCTTCACTGTCTTTGTTGTTGTATTATTGATATTTTGTTAATGTAAAGTGCTTTGTTACAGCTGTAGTTGTTATGAAAGGCTCTATATAAATAAAGTTGTATTGTATTGTATTGTATATACGCAGAGTAATAACATATCAAAGTTTGAAAACAGTCTCAATGGCTACTCTCATAGTTCTAGTGTTAAGTTTTCCATCTATTGTTTATCGCTTACAAAATGAGCATCTGTCATCGGCGGAATGCCCAGCTCTAGCAATTTGGGTCAATCTCTAGAGTGTAGACCTGTCTATTTTGTAGCCATTTAAGCAACAGACATTTAAACAATGGTGCAGTAACAAATGTAGACAGACAATATTACAATTCTCACAGGCATATACAGGTATTCTTTATCCTCTGCAAAAAATGAATAATATTATTGCATCTTACTGAGCAGCTGTCACCGCATGAATATCAGTAAGTCTGTTTTATACCACACCCCGATGGACAAGGCATGCACACCGGAAGAAGCCGCACGATGCATTAATCATGAAGCAAAACTGTTCAACTCTTTAAATTGTATTTAATATTTCATTATGTTTTCAGTGTATGTTTTTATTAAGAGCAATACTATAGATAGATAGGTTTCTTAAAAACATTTTTTTTTTTGCAAAAAATATTTGCAGAATGTTCACTAGATGATCGGCAACAGTTTTAGTGTTTTTTCTTATTTTTATGTTGTACATGTTCAAAATTCGCTTGTGACAATAATAATAATAATAATAATACATTTTATTTTTATAGCGCTTTTCAAACCACTCAAAGACGCTTCACAACAAGAATAAGTGAATAAAAATAAAACCTGCAGTTAAAACAAAAACTAAAAGGATAGAAAAAAAATAGCAAAGATTAAGAGATGTTAAAAAGCATGGCGGAATAGGTGAGTCTTGAGGAGTGTTTTGAAGGATGTGAGGACTGCGCAATTACGGATGTGTTGTGGAAGGGAGTTTCAGAGGGTGGGGGCGGCAACAGAGAAGGCTCGGTCCCCCCAGGTTTTGTCCTTGGTCGAGGGGATGGCAAGGACTTTCGCATTTGAGGAGCGGAGGGTGCAGAAGGAGTGTATGAGTGGAGAAGATCGGAGAGGTAGAAGGGGGCCTGGTTGTGAAGGGCTTTGTAGGTGAGTCGGAGGAGTTTAAATTGAATGCGGTGGGAAGCGGGGAGCCAGTGGAGGTTTTTGAGGATAGGAGTGATATGATCATGGGAGCGGATGTGAGTGAGAAGGCGGACGGCAGCGTTCTGGATGTATTGTAATTTATTAAGGAGTTTGGAGCTTGTGCCATAGAGGATGCTATTACAGTAGTCAACGGGGTGGAGTTGTATATATTTCTGTATATATATATATATATATATATATATATATATATATATATATGTGTATAAAGTTGATTGGACTCTCTAAATTGCCCCTAGGTGTGATTGTGAGTGCGGATGTTTGTCTCTGTGTGCCCTGCGATTGGCTGGCAACCAATTCAGGGTGTCCCCTGCCTACTGCCCGAAGACAGCTGGGATAGCCTCCAGCACGCCCCGCGACCCTAGTGAGGATAAGCGGTATCGATAATGGATTGATGGATATACATATATATATACAAACGCTTCCTGATCAACACCAATACAGTATAAAAATGCTTTTGTTTTACATTTAGCCTACATCAAGTAAGAGCAAACGCCGTTTCATCTGTGTAGATTCTCTTTTGTTGTGAGACCAGATATTCAACATTATAAAAAGATGAGACTAACTGCCACATGCCCTCAACAGGCAACAGCCATAGGATATGAAAGCCAACTTACATCATTTGTTTGAAAAATAAATAATTGTTATTGTTTTTGTTTCTTCATTTTTGCTTTTTATTTCAGCACACGACACAGGCATTGCATGCTACCTGTTGCTTCTACATTCTCCCCCACTGTAAATACTGATGTGTTGGTTCAGCATTAAAAAGAACAGATGTGACAGATATTTTTAAAGTTCTGTATTTCAGTTCAGCTAGTGGTGAGTAGATGTCACAAGACCTATCTAGCTAAGTAGAAAAAAGTAGACTACAAATGTTTGTGGAGAAAATTATCCTTTTTTAAAAAAAAATTATTACGTTGAGCAGACATTTTTTTTACAGTATGAAAGTAACTCATGTCAACTGAATGACGGTTTGTTCAATTTCCACTGAGAGTGAGAATTTAGAGCTCTCCACAGCACAATGAAGGAGTTGCATGCTCCCAGTGCTTCCCTGCCTTTCAACATACAGGAAAATAGTTATAAATATGTTGGACTTATAAGATTCCTCTGCCTTGTCGCGTTGGAGGTCTGTCTTCAGGAAAAGGAATTACCGACTCGAAGGTGCAAATTCTGACATTCTTGTTTAAATTCATAGCATCAGTAGTTGAAACAGGACATAAGCGCACAGACATACACAAGTCCTGTTTTTCGCCGAAGATCTGTGCCGCCTTTACGAGCGAAAGTTAAGGGGGGAGATGTGAGGGGGGCGGATCAAAGTCATTTTGAAAGTGCGGGAATGTCTCCCCCCGTCCCCAGTACCATCTGCGCCCATGGTGTAAACGCAGACTTAATTCAAAGCTAAATAAATTCCTGCTCAGAAACTGTAGAATGCAGGGAAGTATAACATCATGTCAGCAACAGTTTGAAGTTTGTGGGATGTACGTGTCCAGGCTGTCCAATGAGCATTATAGGTTGTGGTGGCCATGCCACAATTCTACCCCGAACAAATGGGTGTGGCATCAAAAACATTTTATTGTGAGGTAAAATTGCAACCCATTTTGTATACATAAAGTGCATGATACACTTTTCACACTATTGTGAGAGTGTGTGTTTGATGGAAAGAGGGTGACATGAAAATCCTAACTCAGTAGAAACACCACTGCTTGTTGTGCATATTTAAAGAAACATTTGTAGGAAAACTGATAGTGAAGCACGCCATTTCCCTGTTTTGGGTATTTTTAGAAATGTGAAAACATTTCATATTTTGTCAGTGAATCAAGCTGAGAGTGAACTTTCTCAGAGTTAGCTTGCTTGTTCGTCATGTTTAGTGTTCTTACTCTGCCACATACAGGAAATTCCCATTTCACCTAAAAC
The DNA here is from genome assembly GCF_054856515.1 of Filicampus tigris. Lineage (NCBI taxonomy): Eukaryota > Metazoa > Chordata > Actinopteri > Syngnathiformes > Syngnathidae > Filicampus > Filicampus tigris. Next base: position 5,002,891 of record NC_141228.1, on the reverse strand, counting down.
GTTAATGCAGCAGACTGAATTTAAAATAGAAAAGGAACAAATATAAAAGAGAGGATATGGAATATGCATCATATTATGGGAGGTGAGAGAATAAGGTTGCATAAAAAGACAAAAATGCTGAATGAGTAATGAGTGAGGGAACTATGGAAATGCTCAGTGAAAAAGGAAGATTGGAAGACGACATATGTGTTCGCATGGATGCATTTGCTTGCCAAAGGTGTGGCATGTGCACATCTGGTTAGAGGTCACTACTATCGCTCTATGCCTCCGTTAAATGTCATTCTTTGACGAGTCCCGACGTGGTTGACGTGTCCTCTGTGGTTGTCACTCTGATGTGACATGCAGATTGCAGTCTTGTTTACTCATCGACCTATACCTGCCCAGAAGTGTGTATGCATGCGTTTGTGCATGCGTTTTTTCCCTGTAACACATCCAGCATCATTGCTGTGGAGTCAATTAGGATAAAAAAAAAAAAGGAAAAATCTCTCAGAAACGTGACTTGTGCTTGCTGTCAGAGAACATGCCACATACTGTTCAGCATGTGTGCAACAAACACAGAAGAGTTGTTCTTAGCAGAAAGACATTGGGGCAATTTATATCAGTGCGAGCACACAATCATCAAGCTGCAGGCGACAACAAATCTGAGAGGAGAAACAAGGTCATCAAGCTAACCTTTGACCCCTCACTACATTCTGTACGTTTGCCAGTCACAAACTATTCCCCATCATTCACAGAGAAAATAGGACACGGCAAATGAATATAAAGATGTGGAAGCTTGAGTCATGCATGAATGTATGTTTGTAAAGCATATGTATGTACAGTATTGTATTTCATCAAGCTGTTTCACTGAATGTTCATAGCCCATATAATGAAGATAAACGAAATTGATATTTACCAGAGCTGGGCATTCCCTCAATGTGACGGACCGGTCCGTCTATCCGTCATTGACGGACATGTGTTTTGCTGACGGTTGACGTGAACATTTTTAAAATAGACATGTGAAATGATAATGTGTTAATAATTTCACACAAAAGTCGCACCCCCGGCCAAACTATGAAAAAAAATGCGATTTATAGTCCGGAAAATATGGTATGTGCTTTCAGCTCGTGACTTAATGCATCTGCTTTCGCGGAGAAATATTTTGGTGAATCCCACTTTTAATTGCAGTTACCATAGAATGTAGATCTCTAAAACAAGTGCGCTTCAATATAAAAGTAAATATGGAAGAATTTGGCAGCTTTTATGTCTCTTACACATCTGTCCTTGTCAACCCAAGCCTTTGTGCAAAGAGAACACATGTCATGCTTGGACTCTTCCTGATAAGAATACATCGGAATACTTGGCAACGGACGTTTGCTTTTGCTTGCCCCATCTGCTCGAAGCTGACCTGGTTATGTTACAGATGTGTCCTTTCCTGTTGCATTTTTCATGATGAAACAGGCACCCCCTTGATGACTGTCCATTTAAAATTCACGTGCTATTTCAAAGACGGCTTCTCTGGGCAAGAGCCTTCTGTCCCTCTTTGAAATTATAATAGGGCCATGTGAAGTTACAGATGCAGGTGAGGAGAGGGTGGGGGGAGGGGTCGTGGTGGGGCCGATGGGCGCAGGTTGATGTGGCTTGTGCATGTAGCGCTTCTGAATGCAAGGATGAAAGAAAAAGTGTAGCGAGATCAGCTGCTGACAGAGCTGGGAGATTGGTGAGATGGAGGAATGAATGTGACAATGGATACAACTTTGAAATATCTAACATTGGAGGGGAAATATATGATGAAATAAAATAGTAAAAAGATGTCATGAAGTTGAAAGAAGAATACCAAATATGGAAGGTCAAATGCGTGGAGAAATGTGTAGCAAGGAAGACATGGAATTGATCAGAGAGAGCAGGCATGCATCAGCTACAGCTTTGCCTTGGGTGGATGGAGATTGGTTCAAAGGTCTCTGCACTGACAAATGCCCGCAAAACATACTAGGCCAACTCTGCATACCTCACACCTCAGGCGTTTCGAAACAGTCACCATCTGCCTCAAACCCATGGAGAATTCCTCGTTTTTCATTCAAGTCATATTTATCTTGATTGTCATAAATTGTAAATATATGTTTACATGCATCAGGAAACACATTATGCATCATGGCATGTACAATATGGTGTTTTTACAGGTGTTTTGCCTTTATGTCGAGTCTAAATGATCACTGCTTGGGTTGCTGCAGTCACTCGTAAAACAAAAGTAAATAAAGAACAAACTATGGAACAGATTGTAGTGAGGCCGCATACTAGACAAGAAAGACTTGGCTTGGATCAAACGAGACAAGTCAACAATAAATACGCACACTGAGAAATTATCCTGTAACCTTCTATTGAACCTATGCCCGTGTTTGGTCAATTTTTTAACGTATTTTCATTGTAATTAATTCTAATGATTAGAATCCTTCCAAGGAGAACTTCAATTTACACATTGCTTTATATTTTGTGTTGTACACCCCACAGACAACCAGATTATGAGAATACAAAGTAATGTTTTCTCCTAATGCAACCTGGCATGAATTATAAATACATCATAGTGCATCAAAGGGACTAATACAAAACTGTGGTACATTTCTGAAGTCATGAGATTAAGTTTCTTATATTTGTACTTTAATATGCATTCTGATAAATTCATGGTTATACGTGTCAACATTTGCCAGCCCCAGATGACCCGCTTTAATTGGCACACAATGGCAACATGACAGCAGCAAACTAAGGGGTTGTGTTTGTCTCCATTTGGTCACAGATTTCTCTCAGCGCATAATATTTGAGCAAGGTGATGTACGTTGAAGCCGCACCACAGATGCACTAAAGTAAAAAGAAAGCATTAACCACCTATAGACATTTTAGAAGCTTTCCACATTGAA